>NW_024740038.1:0-27660 GCF_018991925.1 Homarus americanus | reverse complement strand
TGTTCAACTCAACGATACAGAATATAAAGGACGAATGTGGCTTCAGAGCCATAAAGAACATAATACCCAGGACATAAATCAGCTACTGTAAAGTCTCATTTAATCATGAAACAATGTAAAGAAAGAGTTACTTTTGTTAATCATTTGGAAGCAAGTTGGCTACTTTTGGGAAACAACTTTCCAAAGTATGCTTGTAATTTTCCCAGTAAGGAACCTGAAGAAGCAGTTGAAGCTCATCCCATGCTTGAAAAAGACAAACTGAGAACTAAACTTTGTGTACTCTATACAAGAGAAGATTAATATAAATCATAAACTTTTTACTTCCTTTTATCCTCTTTGCCACTTATCGGCGCGTTAGCCACTTGGGCGATCGGTCACGTCTGATTACTTTTCCTTTTCATTTATCTTCTTCACCAAAAGATCAGCTCGCTAGCTGCCCGGGCGATCGGTCACGTCTCTGTTACGCACTGCTGGCAAATACTGGGTATGCACCGGCTCCTGAATGTACCCGAACCTGCTCCAGTGCTGGTCAAGTCTTGTCTTGAAAGAGCTCACACTCAGTGCCGTCACAACACTCTTTGGTAGATTATTCCAAGAGTTTACAACCCTCACTCCGAAAAAGTTTGCGTTTGCCCTCACAGTTTTCTGGACTTGCAGCTTCTTTAATCTTGAGCTGTGACCCTTTGTGGGGTGAGCGTCCGCCAGCTCCAAGTAAGGACACTCGACTGAGTAGTTCCCCCTGAGGTGCTTATACACCTCAACTAGGTCCCCCCTTTCCCGTCTGTAGTATAAGCTAGGCAAGTTCAGGCACTCCAATCTCTCAGGGTAGCTGAGGTGTCGAAGTGCAGGCACCAGTCTGGTGGCCCTCCTTTGAACATTTTCAACCAACAGACAGTCCCTAGCATATCTCGGGGACCAGGTGGCGAAGCACTTCACTCCTGAAGATCGTTACGAGGGACGGACCGTCTAGAAATCTGAACGACCTTCTTATAAGACCCAATAATTTAGTTACCTGGTTTACCTTCTTCTCGCAATGGCCCGAAAACTTCAGCTCATTGTCAACATACACACCTAGGTCCTTCTCACTTTCAGTCTCAACTAGTGCAGTTTCTTCATCCCGTTGGGACATATGATACGCCTCCTTACCGTTGGTACGCCCCAGGTGCATCCTCTTACACTTTGTGACATTGAATCTCGGCAGCCATTTCTTCGACCATTCCTGGAGCCCACAGAGGTCCTTCTGCAGCTCTTCACAGTCTGCTTGGTTCTTAATTTCCCGAAATAACTTGGTGTCATTGGCAAACGTTTGTATGGAGGAGTGTACAGCGTCGGGCATTAAATAATGTAAGATACCACAGAGTGTACAGCGTCAGGCATGTCATTTATGAATAGAGTTGCAAAAAAAAAAGTTGGTTTTTTTTGGTCCGTGTTTTTTTTTTTTGCAAGTTTTTTTTTAAGATATTGTTTTTTTTTAATCATGTTTTTTTTCTTAATATCTAAACTTTATATCTTTCATTTTCTACAATATCTTATGGGAAATGCAATTTAAGTTTTAATATTGGTTTAAGGTGTAATAAAATAAAATTAGGGTTTTTCAACTATTTATTTATTTAATTAAGCCTAATACATTACAGTATTTTAAAAGTCTCAGAAAGGGAAAAAGTCACGAATTATTATTATTATATTAAGACTAAGAGAGATCAGGCATATCATCTGAATCACATGCATCCATGTTTATGGATACTAAAGAATTTTCTGATTCAGAATCAGATATCCCAATATCTTCTTCTCCTTCATCACAATCACCCGTAAAACTTCCTACGTTTATCCTCTTTACTATTTCTTCAGCATCTAAAGCCAAGTTATGAGAAATAAAGATTAATTTCTCAGCTCTGTCATTTGTTAGCCTGTTTCGTTTTTCATTGTGAATCCATGATTGGCGACTAAACGACCTCTCGACGGCTGCACTAGTTAGTGGAAGATTTAATATATTGCTGGCTATTCTTCATAATTGAGTGGACCAGCAGATGCCATTCCACCAGCTGGTAGGTGAAGTTTGTTTCACAGACTGAACTAACTTTGTGTCATTTTGAGGACTCGGTGGTCTCCTTTAAACTTAAGTTAATGGTGAGGAGGAGAGATGCCCCACAGACCACAATTGACACTTTCTTCAGTAAAAGGCAGAGGGAACAAGATGCTATCCCTCGGCCTTCCACTTCAAGAAGGAGAGAGGATGTTCATGGTGGAGAATCTGTCAGTCCAGAGGTTCCTGACATTTTCATGGAAGGTGACTCACCTTCCAATAAGCAGTAAAATGCTACTACTCCACCTCCACTTCCTTCTCTTCTCCCTTCTCCTCCTGCACCTCCCACTTCAAATTCACATCATCATCATCCAGGAGCCTTCTACATACACACCTCAAAGTAAGTGAACTTTTCTACCTTTTTTGTTGAATTTAGGCAATTTTCGGTGAGCTGGAACCAATTACCCCAAAACCCATTGAAACAATGGTTTCGGTTAACGAGCAACCTGCTGGAACGGATTGTGCTCGTTAACCGAGGGACCACTCTACTGTATAGTACTTTTGACTTTTTGTGAAAATAAGTACCGGTAGGTCTTTATTTATAGTTTGATGAATATCAGTATTTGATAATAATTGTGAGAATAAAAGCTTACCGATTCTTCTCTTGAGATGCCAGATCCTCTGTAACGAGGATCAAGTAAGTTTGCAGCTAGGTGGATGGGCTGCAGTAAAAATTTCCTTCTTTTTGGGATGATACTCATCAGACATTCTTCCTCACTCTTCAGAACAGGACTCGAGGAAATGTTATCCTTAAATGCTTGTTCTAAGTCACTGAATATTTTGGGTCCAGTAGACAGGTGTTTATTGTCCCCATTAATGGCATCTGCTATTGGTTTTCGCAATTTTAAAAACTCATCCACTCTATCCCAGAAAATCTCTGAGAGCAGTAGATTTCTAACTGCTTGGTCTAGCCCAGCCTTCTTTGCTTCGTCATCACACTGGTCAACATAAAAAAAAAAATTCTCATGGTTCTGGATCAAAACAGTCTGATTCTAGTGTAATTGTATGTGCTGAACTCAATTATGACATTCGTATAGCTGTATCAGGCTCAGTTTTCCAGAACCAGCATATCTATATATTTAGTGTACCATGCTATTCATACAGTAATTTATATGCTCATTGGCTCCACTTATGCAATTATTTTGTCCTGATTTGTGCTTTTTTGTTTGTTTCAGTTTGCTGATTCATGATATTGCATATCTACACCTGCATGATTTGTAATTACTCTGAAATTAACAAAACATGGAACGTCGCAAGTGTGTGAACGGTGCTGACAGTTTTTGCTACATATGTGGTGCCTTCACTCCTGGTAGCCTCAAGAAACCAATCACAAAAGCTGTTCGACTGAACTACAAAAGTTACTTCAAATGTCATTTGGGTGACCAAGACAAGAAATGGGCACCTCATGTAGCATGTAAGTCTTGTGTTAACCATCTGAGCGAGTGGATGTGTGATAAACGAAGTTCAGGAATGCCGTTTGCTGTACCAATTATATGGAGTGAACCTAAAGACCACAGTAGTGACTGCTACTTCTGTCTCACAAATATTAAGGGAATAAAAATCAAGACACGAGGCAAGGTACAGTACCCCAATATTGCTTCTGCAATCCGACCAGTACCGCACAGTGCTGAACTTCCAGTCCCAAATCCACCGACTGAACAAGAATTGAGTGATTCCGATTCTACCTCTACCTCAATGGAAAACGACTACCAGGATGACTCTGAAAATACCAGGCCTAAACTATTTACTCAAGAAGCGCTTCATGATCTCATCAAGGACCTAAACTTGTCAAAAGAAAAGGCTGAAGTTTTGGGATCCAGACTAAAGCAGCGTAACCTGCTAGAAGATGTAGTGCATATCACTACAGCGCGTTACCGACATAGACAGCTGTCTGCATTTTTCAAGATGGCAAACAACCTTTGTTATTGCGAGGACGCAGTATCTCTCATGCAACAACTCTGCAAGTCTGAAACATACAAGACAGAGGATTGGAGGCTGTTTATAGACTCAGGAAAAGACTCTCTGAAAGCTGTTCTTTTACACAATGGCAATCGGCTTCCATCTGTCCCAATAGCACACGCAACAAAAATGACTGAGAGCTATGAAACAATGAAAATTCTGTTGGCCGCTATAGAGTATGAGAAACACCAGTGGAAGATATGTGGCGATCTCAAAGTCATCAGTTTACTACTGGGCCTTCAGAGTGGCTACACAAAGCACATGTGCTTTTTGTGCTTGTGGAACAGCAGAGCTGATGCAGAGCACTATGTGAGAAAGGATTGGCCGACAAGACCAAGAGATGCGCCTGGAAGGTTTAACTGTGCTCACAATCCGCTTGTAGATCCAGAAAAGATATTTTTGCCTCCACTGCATCTAAAGCTCGGTTTGGCTAAAAATTTCATCAAAGCTACGGATCAATTCGGTGCTGGGACTCTATACTTATCTCAGAAACTAGGTGGTGTGGTTTCCGAAGCCAAGTTGAAAGCAGGTGTCTTGAATGGACCACAAATTCGTATACTAGTTAATGATAGCGAATTCATCAAAACATTGAACCCACTGGAGAAAAAAGCATGGGAATCATTTGTCAATGTGTCAAAGAATTTTCTTGGAAACTGTCGTGCTGACAACTACAAAGAAATCGTAACAACCATGCTTCAGAATTATCATGCATTGGGAGCAAGGATGTCCTTGAAATTGCATTTTTCCACTCTCATATTGAATTTTTCCCAGGTAACCTTGGAGACGTTAGTGATGAACACGGCGAAAGATTTCATCAAGATATCGCCATAATGGAGAGCAGATATCAGGGACAATTCAGTCCTAACATGATGGGCGACTATTGCGGGGCACTGCAACGAGAAGAGAGCAAGCTGTACAAGAGAAAGAGTAAAGTTCAGAAGCACTTTTAGAACTTCATATTTTGTCATTATAAAGGATTTGAACTTATGTTTTTTGGTACAATTTCTTATGAGCTTATCTGTGATAGGTTTAAAATTGTATCTTGCATGACGCGATAATGTTACTATATTTACTATTTTTTTATTCTTTAAGAAAGTGTGTCTGATGGTAGAATGAAACATCCAATTAATATTCATTAATATGAAATTACTCATGAAAGCACAGTCACATGAGATAATCTCATCTTTTGCACGACACTTGATGGAATATTAAATATTTGTACCTATTGATTTTTTTATAAAACCTGGTCTGATAGAACAAAACAAATATCAGATTCGAATTCAGCAATATGAAATTAGTTGTGTGAGCATGATCTCATATGTGAACCATTTTGGCTGTTGAGCTATTGTCTCATCTATTCTTTTATTGATGTTGTATTTTATCTATCTGTTTCGAACGATATTCAGTTGTTTCAAGACTGAACTTTGTCATAATTAACTGTAAAGCTGTCTATGTGTAATGCATAAAGGAGTAGTATATCATTAGCTAAGTCATCTGATTGGTCAAATGGATCTTATGATGGAATAAAATCAGTCGGGGCATTACTGTATTCCTCTCTTACTTGAAGTGATTCCTCATTTGTTGATGATTTCTCTCAACTTTCTCAAATTTTCTCGGGCATCTCTTCCATTTCAAATTATAAAGGATTAAAAGATGAAAAAAATAGGATGTTGTCCCATTCCCGCCACATCATTGTCTAAGTCCTCTTTTGCATGAGGTGGATTAATAACATTTGGGGTATTGATGTTTTGCTTACTTACTTTAATTGATGTCTCAGTTCTTTGTGGTTTCTCTGAATTTTGTAAAAGTTCCTCAGCTATTTTGTCTTCCATTTCTGAAGTACTATGCAACATTGTTTGTTTACTGATTTCTAGTGTCTCAGATTAAAATTGGTGTGGCATCATCTAGGCAGTTACCCCAAAGTCAAGTTGCATGATAGTGTTACTCATCAAACCATTTATTATTTTCACTAAACATTGAGCTGTAGGTGAATCACTATTTCCTCCAGTGTCGTGATCCCAATATCCTTTATACCTGGGGAGTGAAACCTACCCCAAGTTATCATCAAATAAAGGAACACACAGGGAACACGGCAATAATTATCCCCACAAAAACCGACTCAACTGAATGTACTTGAATAAATAAGAATAAGTTGGAGTAAGTGAGTCACAAATGGGAAGATAATTAAATAATTCAATTTATGTTCTTAAAGGAGTACTGTCTAGCAACCAGGAAATTTAAGGGAATAAGTGATTGTATATTAAAATAAGAGCGATGCCGGAAGGGTGAAAATATACCGTTAAGGAGTTAGATCAAATGAATACTACTTAACATTAACTATATTAAACACAGACATTACAATATATACACAGCAATCACAACCAACTGGTTATTTCCTACCAAATAGGAGATTCCTTAACACCAGGATCCCTTCCTAAGCCAAACTTAACGTACCACTAATTACCAGATACCACTAGGGTATTGTAGATGACTGAACAAGGCATGTCTGTACTGGGCAAGTGTCAGGCTAGAGTCGGTGTGGACACGTCCTGCCTATACCACGGTTTACTAGAGAGAGAAAGAGAGTGAGTCTGGCCACACAGAATGAGTGAGTAGCGTCTTAGCTCACGTGACCCAGGACAGTTGCCAAATAGTCTATAACTAATTAATACTACTCTTGGTTTGACTTAACAGAGTAACACAAATTATGCATATTAATGACATACAAAGATGTACAATTAACCTAAGTAACTAAAAAACAACAATAAGATAATAGTAAAAATAACAAGTTAATAATAGCTTGTGTGGAGTGGAGGCGTAAACAGATACTACACAACATGCGTGTTCCTAAGAGTTACAGGCACGTGACATCCAGCATCTCTGATACTGCTAAATAGATTTTCTAAAGAATCCTGGTTTAACCTATTGGTCAGTAGGTATTACGTATAGTTATAATTATTATGTAACATCAAGCTGTAGTGATCTCCAACTAGCTATGTTTAATTTCCATCCAGCAACACCTGGAATAAAACTATATGTCCCTATTTTCCAGGGATTGATCCAAGACTGAAATTCAATTTAATTTTCTCTGTGATTATTTTCTGCACTGATGACACACTTGCTACCTTTAAAGTGGTAGAGCTATTTATTGAATGTATCAGTGTAGCCATATTATTAATCAAATGTATAGTTTGTGAAGCTTCATTTGGTAATGCCCCTAACTCTCTATAGGTATGTATCCCTGCAGCAACACTTCTGCTAAAAATCTGTGAAACTAAAAAGAATGGCAATATATGTTTTGTGCTGAGCCTTGGCGCAAGGCATAGGCACATGGAGCTACAGTATCTCTTGTTATAATAATCTTGTTTGTACTTCCACTTTTCAATTTTATCAATGATTGCAAAATTATACTTCATTAAATTATTTTGTACAATTTTAAGGAGATGTATAGCATGTTACAAATACAGTAGGTTCTCAAATTGTGCGAGTTTTTATTTTGACGTTTTTTATTTTGACAAAAAAAAACACAACACATTTTCAAATTTCGACGGGTTTGAGCGGCCCGCCAACGTTCAGGCATGCACAATCGTGTAAACCGTCATTTTTCTTGTGTACAAAAGATTCATTATTGTTTATTACTGAATGTCTTTTTTGATTGAATTAATGTTTGTGTGCAAAATGAACAATAGAATTCGTTAATAATACGTAGAATATTAAAACGCACGAGGAGACGAGACGGCATTGTTCTTGTTATTGTTTACAAATCAGTGACTGACTGGTTCTACATATAAAACTGAAGAAAATAAGACCCTGGTTGTAGCTGTAGTAAAATTAATTGGTTGTTTTAAGTAATGTTATTTAATGTTAATAAATGGAACATTGGAAGTAGCTAACCATTAATGGAAAAGAAAAAAGTGAGATCGCGTATGTAAGTGAGCACATGTAAAAACATATCATCATTACTCTCCATAAGAATATGAAAGCAACACTTATTTACTCTTTATATGTTTTAATTAGTGTTTCTGAATTTAAAATAAAAATGCTACCCACCAGTGGTGGTTAAGTTGAAAACATAAGGACAGCCAATGTTGTGTGTGTGTTTACTTGGATGACAAAGTTGCCAAGTCATCGGGTTCAACTCTAGCTGAAGCTGTAGAACAAAACTTTTTCTGTGATGTTTTTAGTTTTTATTTAACTTTATCTGTGTTATTTTTGTTGGTTTATTAGGATGTTGCTTTATTACAGGTGTAATTCGCCCAAAAAGTAGGGTAAATAAAGCAACATTTAGCCAAACATCGAAAGTACCAGACGCAAATTTATTTTCTCCATGGGAAGTTGTTTTTAAATTTGGACCATTTGAATTTTGCGAGGTTTTTACAGTGTAAATGGTGTCCAAATATGAGAGCCTACCGTATACCTTTTGCTCATTATGTTCTATGTGTGGGTGAAATGTTTAGTTAAGAATATACACTTGTATGTGTAGCATCCTCATCAGAAATGACTGAATAATGCTGTGTCTTTCAACTTTGTCAAACAATCTAATATCATTGGCTTAAGGATACCTGGCTTAATGCTCTTATTGAAGAAATAACACCCCAAAGTTTGTTTCTGTTTGGAAGCTAAAACCTTTTGCTATAAACACCATCACATACTGCGCTGTTTTACCTGATTCTCCATATTCCCCTAAATTCTTCTACCTCACCTTTACTGATGTTATTCCTTCCTTTAATGATACAAGACTCCACAAACTTTATCTTGTTTTGTTATATTTTGAGCCTTTGTCTTGAAAAGGCCAAAAAGAGACTGATTCCAACCAACATTAAAACTAATCCGTTGTAACCAATATCTGATTATGTGTGTGGAGTGGGAAGGACAATAAATTATATGTCCTTGGACTTGTGAAGTACGGACTCCGAACAAAACGGCTCTGATGATCCGAGTAATGCCGTCCCTGCTCTTTGCTAGTACAGTACGTAGTTAATATTATTTGGCTTTTGAAGAACTCAAGCCCATAACCACTTAGGTAAATTGAGGCATTTCTAATTATCCCTGAGGGTAATGTGCATTTATTGAGTAAATTGACTTGCATGTAGTAACCTGCTAATCAGTGTTCTATATCTGTGAAGCAACTGTATGTTTTGTATTTTGGAAAGGATGATTTCTTCCTTTCTGCAGCAATAATAAAACCATCTGGAAAACCTCATACTGAATTAAACAAATCACACCATCCAGCATCATACACAGGTCCAGAATCAGGACTCGCTCGAATAAATTACTCTATAATGTATTCATAATTAAGATAAACGAATATATAATTATGCAATAATGAAGGTGCTCTAGGATATTAAAAAGGTGCTATTTTATACATTGTCTTTTACTATGGAGCACAGTACAGTACTGTACATGTTTATACTCTGTACTGCTGAGTCTGGAATAAAGTTTTATTATTAATATCCTGTAGCATATTAAATACTTTAGCTGCTCTTACATATTGTAGAACTCAAAGTAACTACATATATATCTCTTCAGTATATTAATCTGAACATGCATGTCATAAGGAAATGTAATATACAAGGTCTGACAATAATTGATGAACAAAGTGTCACAAAATTTTTTCATACATCAAATGTACAATGAAAGACAAAACTTTGTCGTGAAAACATATACCGAAGACTAAACTTTTGGTGCGCTCTGCCTTGTGGGGGGGGGGGGCCTCATAATATTTCACGAGTTATATTTAATCTTCGGGCAAAACCACGACACGACTTTTGTCTTTGATTGTACCTTGTATCGGTATCCTATGGAAAACATGTTATGCTTCTTCAAATGCAAGTTCACCTACTATAACTAGTCTAGAGAAATACAGTAGTCCATCAAAGTACGGGTATATAATTTCTGTCTCGGTATTAAAAAAAAACTTGCAATCCATGTTTACTAAATGATAAGTTATGTGTAGTATATTTATATACAGTATATACCAGGTGATGCATGTCCTGAGGTCTCTGCTTCTTCACTAAGAACAGTTGATGAAGCACACACACAGTAGCCTCTGGTTTATGTGTATCAGAATGTTGTACAGCTCTTTCAGTGAAAACTCCTCTGCATTATATTATCTGGTTGCATTAGATTCATTGTTGGCTGCAGATACTGTTAAGATATGGATATGTAGCATCTCTATGATTAAGCTAATATATGTAATGTATGTATTAACTTGGTGTGTGAGTGTAGGTGTTGTGATAAAATATTTTATAATAACTGATTTATCTTCTTTACAGAATCATTTAAAAATAGTACAATTAATTTATTTGAAAAACATAAAAAAATAGCACTAACTCTTTGTCTGTAACTACACAATGAATTAATAATAGCACTGTAACTACACAATGAATTAATAATAGCACTGTAACTACACAATGAATTAATTATAGCACTGTAACTACACATTGAATTAATAATAGCATTGTAACAACACAATGAATTAATAATAGCACTGTAACTACACAATGAATTAATAATAGCACTGTAACTACACAATGAATTAATAATAGCACTGTAACTACACAATGAATTAATAATAGACTGTAACTACACAATGAATTAATAATAGCACTGTAACTACACAATGAATTAATAATAGCACTGTAACTACACAATGAATTAATAATAGCACTGTAACTACACAATGAATTAATAATAGCACTAACTACATAAGAAATTAATAAAACCTGTTTTAACATGAAATCCAAATAATATTTATGCTTTTGTTGTCGTTGTTCCAGAATCGAGGTAATATCTCTCTGCCAATAAAATTAATAGTGTTACATTAGCAAAAACGTACTGAAAGATTTAAGATTTTCCATAGATTTTGTAATATAATAAATAACAGAGACAATGTTGTGTGGAGGATGACTGCACATAAGGGACATTTTCACCAAGTGAGTTGTTTATGAAACCTGACCTGGTGAAAGTAAAGGAAAACAGTACAGTTAGGCCACAGCTGTGTGGTTAATGAAGTCAATAGTGAATGATATGAAACACTGTATAAAAGTCATATTTGTTAGGTATTCTGGGTAATAAGTTCTATATACAGGAGAGAACACAAACACCTGTATAGTTTCGTAGGTTCGGTTTACTGGATAAGAGTATGTACACAGAGGTGGGTAGCACTGCTCCCTAGCTAAGGTCCTGGTCAACTACCATAGACGACGTATGGCAAGTGATACATTAGCAGCTTCCATACGTCGCCAGGCACATTAATTAAGCGTGTGGGATATGGTAATAACATTGCCACACGCTGCTAGCTAGGCTGAATAAATATAAATGGAGCACATACATAATATACATACATAGTACATAATCCAGCATACATAATATACATACACCTCCCTCCCCCCTATACGCTCATAGCAAAGTCTTGAGCGGACCTTTTCTTCTGGATCCGTTCTGAGCGTCGAGGGACTTCATCACTGGGAAGGGTGTGGGACTCAACACTGGTGGCGGGGCCAGCAGAAGGCAGTGTTACGGGGCGGAGAAAACGGCGGTTCCTCCACCACACACGACCACTGGGTAACCGCACCTGGTAGTCCCGTGACCTGCCGAGACCCATGACTACGCCTACTTTGTCCCAACGTAGGGAGGTCGGGTCCTGAACACGGACTTGGGTGCCGACACTCAACCTGGGGAGAGAACGGGCGTGGTCGTTGTAGCGGGCGACGACGTCCTGAACACGTTCGGCGGCTCGGCGATCACAATCCTCTGTCTTGGCCTGCCACTCCTTGGAGAAGGATTGAGGGTGAGCAGGGACACAAGAACCTGGGCAGGGGAGCGTCCGGTGTAGTTAGGTGTGTTGCGGAGTTCAAGAAGACCCCGGTCGAAGGCCTCGCAGTCAATGTTCCCAGAAGGGGCCACCTTAAGGATGAGGTGCTTCAGGGATTTGACAGCAGCCTCAGCGTGGCCGTTGGACTGCGGGTAATGGGGCGATGACAACACATGCCGGACTCCCCATCGGTCAAGGAACGCAGCAAAGTCCCGGCTTGTGAACTGAGGCCCTCCGTCGGTTCGCAGGCGTACAGGAACGCCCACGTCACGGAAGTAGTGGCGGAACTTGCTGATGGTGGCGGCAGACGTCGTGTCATTACCGCCCTTGATGACAACCGGCCAACCAGAGAGACGGTCGACGATAACCAGGAAGGACTTTCCTGACACACAGAAAAAGTCGGCCGACACAGACTCAAAGGGGCGGGTGGGGTTGTCGTCACTCATGAAGGGTACCTGCTGCTGGCTGGGTTGTAATACGTGGCGGGGCTTACACACCTGGACAGCATTGGAGATGTCGGGGTCGATGCCAGGCCGGAACACAGTCTGTCGTGCACGTCGTTTGGTGGCCTCAGCTCCACGGTGGCTGTCGTGAAGGCGAGCCAAGGCGTGGGGACGTGATGCAGCAGGGACAACTACCGAAGGAGAGGTGTCACTGGCCAGAGGTAGGGGTAGGGCGGCAGCAGGGTAGTTGCTGCTCCCTTCGTGCACCCTGTTGGCGTGTCTTACCTCAAGAATAGGTTTGGGGAAGTCCTGGGAGATGATGGCCAACTCTTGACAATGTCTGTAGGACAGCAAGGGAGTCGGGACACCATTATGCACGTCAATCCAGGCCTGACACGACCTGTTGCCAAAGGTGACATGTGCATAGAGTGAACCCAGGGCTGGGGCCATCTGTGAACCATCTGCCGTGACGCAGAGGTCCTCGGGAGGCGGTCCTAGATCGCTTGGAGAGAGCCCCAAGCATCGCAAATGCTGGGGACCGATGACTGTAGCATCAGCGCCGGTGTCGGGCAACATCTGAAGACGGGATGACACGCCGCCGTAGGTCACGATGACGCTGATGTACTGGGGGACTTTGGTCCTGGGATGCGAGGAGTACACCCTCCTAAAATGGGTCGGGCTTTGTCCGGGGTCGTCGTGCCTCTGATTTGGCGACTGTGGGCGGCCCTCACTGGTAGAAGGGCGCTGAAGCTTCCGTTGACGCTGTTCCTTGGGTTTGTTGGAAGGGCAACACTTGTCATAGTGGCCCAGACGACCGCACACATTGCACTGGACGCGTTTGGCTGGGCACCGTACTGTGAGTGACCAGTGGCCCATACGGTCACAACTGTTGCAGGTAGACTGAGCAGCTGGACACACCTGTGTTCCGTGCTGCTTACCACAGTTGTTACAAAATGAACCGGGCGTGGACGTGGTGGGCGAAGGCGTAGGAGCAGACTTCTTGTCCTTCTTGTACCGGGAAACAGCGCGTACAGCTGTAGGGGGAGCTCGGATGGCAGAGGTGGCACACCTGGCAGCCTCATAGGAGCGACATATCGTCAACACATCCTGAAGAGAAGAGGAAGAGTCGAGGGAGGTGAGGCGTCGGACAAGTTCCTCGTCCTTAACACCCATCAGGATCACCTGCTTCAACTGGGTCTCCTCGCACTGCTGGTGGTGGCCTAAACATATATCTACCTCTTCCGAGGCTCTCTTAAGACGTACATAAAAAGCGTCAAAAGACTCACCCTCCATCTGTCTGCAGCTAAACAATTCCCTCCTGCGCAGAGCTTCATTCTGCTGTCCTTTGATGTGCCGTTGTAGAACGTCCAGTACCTCCTCTACAGACAGCGAAGAGGTTGGGGGTACCTGCAACGTATGTTCTAAGACACGCTGAACTTCCAAGGACAGGCACATACGCAGCTGGATGAGTTGTTTAGGCTGTGACAAACTCTGGAGATCCACCATTGTAGCATAATCAGCCCACCGCCGCCGCCATTCGCGAAAAGTCTGGAAATTTACATCAGGCTCCAAGATGGGCGGTGTTTGAGCTGCTGCTTTAGGTGGGGCTGGGGGGCGTGAAGGAAGCATGGATGAGGTATCTGAACCATTCAGTACCGAGGCAGTGTTAGAGCCAGGGGCTTGGTTAACAGTGAGGCGAGATATCAAGGCTTCAAACCGTGCACTGTCTTCCATTCTCCGTTGGTGGTCTCGTTCTGCCTCTGCTTGCCTTCTGTGCTCATCCGCCAAACGTCTGTGAGCTTCATCCTCGCGTCTCTCATCTCTCATAAACTTCATTAAGGCAATTATCTCTGGAGATAACGCTGAATGTTGAGGTGAAGGGCTGCGCGATGTTGTGGGAGCTGGGCCGGCCTGGTCATCCATCTCTGGGGGACTATCATCCGCTTGACTCATCCAGGCGCTGGGTCCACGGCTACGTAAGGCATGAGACATAACTACTTTATCTGTGTACTGTGTCTTAAATCAGTGTTGACCGGTCAGCCCGTCGTATCAACAAGATTTCAGACAAAAAAATTTAATTCAATACACAGATAAGTAGGTTATATATATAAAATATATATAATGAAGCCGCGCGGTCAGCAAGTGTTAGTACATGTATGTGTGTGTGTCCCAGGCAGGCAGAGCGTCTCGCCCCAGCTGTGAGGGGGGGTGGAGGCGGCGCTGTGAGGGAGGGGGGTGGAGATAGGAGTAGCTCAGTCGCTCTCTGTAAACGGTCAGAGGAGGGTGCGCTGAGCTCTACACCCCACAAATGCCCAGAACATGCCGTATACCTTGGAAATCCGTTCGAACAAGGTCACACATGAATGGCACGAAACACACAATGCACTAAACACTTCACAGAAAATCACTGTCACTGACACTGCTCAAAGTTGCGAAATTCTTCGAGGGATGACGCGGGGTTGACCCAAGGCGGGGATCCATCAGCCGGCTTTCCACAAACTTGCACTAATCACTCGTAATAATCCAGTAAAACTACGCACTGCGCCATGTTAGGTATTCTGGGTAATAAGTTCTATATACAGGAGAGAACACAAACACCTGTATAGTTTCGTAGGTTCGGTTTACTGGATAAGAGTATGTACACAGAGGTGGGTAGCACTGCTCCCTAGCTAAGGTCCTGGTCAACTACCATAGACGACGTATGGCAAGTGATACATTAGCAGCTTCCATACGTCGCCAGGCACATTAATTAAGCGTGTGGGATATGGTAATAACATTGCCACACGCTGCTAGCTAGGCTGAATAAATATAAATGGAGCACATACATAATATACATACATAGTACATAATCCAGCATACATAATATACATACAATATTAATGCGTTGTAAACACTTGTGGTGTACTGAATGATATAACCTATATGTATAAAAGAGTCATATTAATGCACTGTAAACACTTGTGGTGTACTGAATAATATAACCTATATGTATAAAAGAGTCATATTAATGCACTGTAAACACTTGTGGTGTACTGAATAATATAACCTATATGTATAAAAGAGTCATATTAATGCACTGTAAACACTTGTGGTGTACTGAATAATATAACCTATATGCATAAAAGAGTCATATTAATACACTGTAAACACTTGTGGTGTACTGAATAATATAACCTATATGTATAAAAGAGTCACATTAATGCACTGTAAGCACTTGTGGTGTACTGAATAATATAACATATGTATAAAAGAGTCATATTAATGCACTGTAAATACTTGTGGTGTACTGAATAATATAACCTATATGTATAAGAGTCATATTAATACACTGTAAACACTTGTGGTGTACTGAATAATATAACATATGTATAAAAGTCATATTAATACACTGTAAAGACTTAGTGACAAATACATAAGGTTTTTATTCATATTATCCTAAATATTACATCCCAAAACTCATCTCCTCTCCATCATGTGTTAGGCAGCACCATAATACTGGAAGCTTTAGCAACTGTAATTGGAGAACACAAAATACAGTGGTCCCTCGGTTAACGAATTACCATCCATAAGAATATTCAATTCGGTTAACGAATTCCTCTCGACATGTTTTCGCTTGCTCACCAGCTGGAATATTAGTCCGCCAATACAGTAATCGGTTCTAGGACTTAAATTCGTTTCCATTTGAGTAAATATCAAAGAAGGTTGTACTATTCAATATTTTTCCAAGTTTTATATTAAAAATTTTAGTAATTTTAGCATTTATTTAACATAGTTGAAGTACAGAAAACTATTTTTTGGTGCGCCAAGCAGCCACTCAACTCACCAAACAGGCGACAGTTTGTATCTCTGGTCAGTAGAAGTAACATCTTGCTTGTGGGTCTCTTGAACATAAACTATCTTTACGTTTTTACAGTACAATTATTGGTCATTCTGAAATCTAATTCACATATTGACAATATATAGTGCAGTGCAGTGTTGATATAAAGAAAATAATCTTGAATTACACCAAGTGAACTTAAAATTTGCTGGGTGAAATGACAGCATGGGGTGACTTCTCTTCCACCCCCACTTCTCATTCCCATCATCAACAACAACCAGGAGCCTTCTACATACACACCTCATAGTAAGTGTACTTTACTGCATTTATTTTTACTTTGTATGTAATTTTCGGTGAGCTGGAACCAGTTGCCCAAAATCCCATCCAAACAATGGATTCGGTTAATGAACGACCTTCTGTAACGAATTGTGTTCGTTAACCAAGGAACCAATGAAAATGAATGTTATGAGATTTATATAAATAATAATAAGAAGAAGAACGTAGATGACAGAAGCACATGACATGGTTGATAATTTTATAATAATTTAATGCTCAATATCTTGACTTGAACTGTATATTAATATATCTGTACACATAGCTGGTGTTGTTGAGTCTCGGGCAGTTATCACTGGTAACCTGGGACCTCACTGTGTGAAGGTTAGCTTGGGTACGACTCGGCTGTTATTGTTGAATTGTTTTTTCACTGACTTAAGCACTGTTCACCACTATTCAACACTGGTCCCATTGCTTTCCTAAATGGAGTAGTAGCTTCTGGCGAAAACTTGTTGATATTCCTGTGGGGGGGGAGGGTGTTGGTATGGGCCAACATACAACAGTTAACGTGGCTGCTGCCAGAGCAGCGCCAGGTACGTCTTGACCCTTCGGTGGTCAAGGATGTAGACTGTCGGTTTATTGTTCACGTCTGTCAACTTCATAACTTGTGTCAATCACTTCCGTTAACATGAACGAACAGTTATTTTAGATTGTCATTCGATATGTGTTCTGTCATTCGGTTATGAAATTTGTCAAATAGTTATGTAACAATGCCTCAACTGATATGTAAAAAGGTGTATATATATATATATATATATATATATTTCATTAGCCCAATAAAGCACGCAGACTTCTACATACAATCAACACCTCAACCCGCCAGGATTCGAACCCACAGCACACAAGCCTATGACTGTGACCTGGGAACGCTAACCGCTGGACCACCAGGATACTAAAAGCAATCCTAGACTTTGTTATATTTCACACAAAGCCTGTTCAACGAGCTTATGGCGCCGTGAACCTCTAATGGGGACCACCCGTATCACTTAGGTGGTCAGAGTAACTTTTACCAAATCCGGCTTCGAAACACGAGGATCCATATATATTTCATTAGCCCAATAAAGCACGCGGACTTCTACATACAATCAACACCTCAACCCGCCAGGATTCGAACCCACGGCACACAAGCCTATGACTGTGACCTGGGAACGCTAACCGCTGGACCACCAGGATACTAAAAGCAGTCCTAGACTTTGTTATATTTCACACAAAGCCTGTTCAACGAGCTTATGGCGCCGTGAACCTCTAATGGGGACCACCCGTATCACTTAGGTGGTCAGAGTAACGTTTTACCAAATCCGGCTTCGAAACACGAGGATCCATGTGTGAAATATAACAAAGTCTAGGACTCTTTTAGTATCCTGTTGTCCAACGATATATATATATATATACACTTTGTTTTGTACTTCTCCTTAGTCTGTATTCACCCCTGAAGATGTGAATTACACGAAAGCGCTTGGGAACTTCGTGTTCTCTTCTTTCCTTGTGGTTATATATATATATATATATATATATATATATATATATATATATATATATATATATATATATATATATATATATATATATATATATATATATATATATATAGGCTATATTAATTCACAAACTATTGCATAGAATTCTCATTTTCCATCTAATATCAAAATAAATGAATTAAACTTAATTTATTCTAATGATCTTACAATAACTTTTTTAGTAATTCTGCCAAGCAATGCTAAATATGTGGGTAGTCAGACAAGAAAAAGGGGGAGGATAGAGGTAGAACTACTCCAATGAAATACACAAACCTTACAAATACGAAGTCTAAGCTTGGCAACTGACAGTACATCTAATTAGTGAGTAGCATTAGTCAATATGCAAAACCCAATTATACAACACAGTCAGTGCCGGATTTAGACTTGTGGAGGCCCATGGGTAGCCCCTTTGTGGAGGCCCCCCCTCATTATAACTACCCAAGAGGGTGGGGTGGCGAGTGAAGTGAGCCTAAACATCTGGGAGTTACGGGGGGTGCTGTAAGCCCCCCGGGAAAATTTTGAAATTTGAACACTTCTTTGGATAATTTTGAAGCCATATGCAGTTATATTGAGGAAATTAGAACACTGAGAAATTTTAATTAACTGTATATTTACTGATAGTGTACAAATTCCCAACACACACACACACACACACACAAAAGTGAGACATGACTGGAGTCATTCATGTGGTTTCAAGTCGACCAGCCCTGATATAGCTACTACCGCACATGTTAAAAATTTCCAAAAGACTTCACAGAAAAGAATATATTATTAGTTCTTACAGAGAGATGATTCTTTGCATTATTAATCAGATAGGCTTCTTTAAGTCCAAGGTCAGATAGATTCAGAATAAGTATAACTCAACTATAAATAAAATTGAATGTTTTGCGTCCAATAGTAAAACAAATAAACAATTTAATGAATTTGATAAAATTATAACAAAAGTATGAACATGTTGGAAAAAAAAGAATTTTAATAAAAATAACTGCCATCGACCATGGATAATGGATATATTGAACACAAACATTGATCATTTGCAAAATAGAAAATAAACATTACCTTTATTTACAGACCAGTCACTTTACGTGACCTGGCCGCCGCAAGTTTTTGGAAATGACAACTGACAAGATTATTCATCACTGAGTGGCGACGACTTCACTCAACAAGCGCACATGACAATTCTCTCTCTCATTTTACATCTGCAAGACATGTTTATGCCTACTCGTGGGAAGTTCACGAATCACGGGTGACGCAAGTATCCTCTTTAATCGACGGACACGTGACAACCGATGTGCAGATACTACACGACCCAACCCCTCCGACCGACTGTCAACAAAAACAGCGCCCTGATGGTATTTGTAATGGAAGTGATAATGAAAAAAATATTTTATTTGTTTTTTTTTAATCTCAATTTCGTTATTCCATGCAGTTCATTTTAATCAATATATTGTAGTGGCTCCTCTCCCCTACAACTCCCAACTGAGCTCCGGCCGCGCGCCTACCAGCCAATCAGCGTACAGCGAATCGAAAAATGCTAGTGACAGGGGGGAAGGAGGTTCAGGGGAAGGATAAAGGGAGGATAGAAGTGAATTTTAGAAGGCGAGAACAGGTGCAGTGGCTAAACACCGCTTGCGTGAGGGGGTAGGCAATGTGCCCGGTAGGTGCAACAATCATAATCAGGACGAGGCAGAGGGAGGGCGGGAGCAGGTCCGGGCAAGCAAAGGGCCAACGCGGGTGCTCTGGTTGTCGTCTTAGCTTAGGCAGTATTGGCAAAGCGGAGGAAGAACCGCCCCGCCACGGCGGCGGCGCAAGCCGAGAAGCGCAGGTGGACGGACACACAGGCCACACACGATCAAAGTAACAGAGAAGGTGAAAAAATGGAAATGTAGCTAGTCGTAGGGTTGTTTGGAGAAAGATGAAGGTAAAGTCTTTGAGCTATGTCAAAGAGGAACGGAGCGAGTTGGAGGAAGGGTTTTGAATCTTTGAGCTTGAAATGTCAAAGTATTCATAGTAAGGAAGGATGAGCGTATCGTAGGAGAGTTTTTAGTAATAGCAGCAGACAGATTTGAGCTTTTTTGTCAAATTATGAACGGAGACGAGAATGAGATATAGGTTGAGTGGTTTCAGTCTAGAGTTAGGTCAATTTTATTAAGAATTGGATGTCACGGCGTTGGGTATGTTTGATTAGGTTCTGAGAGTTGTGGGTCTTTTAGCTGTGTCAGAGAGAAATGGAGAGAGTTGGAGGAAGAGTTTTGAATCTTTGAGTTTGAAATGTCAAAGTATTCGTAGTGAGGAAGGATGAGTGTATCGTAGGAGAGTTGTTTAGTAATGGCAGGAGGCAGATTTGAGCTATGTCAAATTGTGAACGGAGATGAGAGTGAGATATAGGTTGTTAGGTTTCAGTCTTGAGTTAGGTCGATTTTGGTAAGGTGGCTTTGTCTGGCGGGGGGGGGATGTTGTGTTTGGAGATTGGTTGAGGGAGGGGGGGAGTTTGTGTTTGGGGATTGATGGGGGTGGCGGTTGTATGTTAATTTAAGGTGAATTAAAATTGCTTAAGGGGGGTTGTTGTGTGAGTGTGTATGTGTTTGCATGTAAATGTAAGGGGAGAGAGGGAGGGTTAGGATAATGTTATAAGGTCAGGTATGGTTCGGTTGTCGGGAGGAGGGGGGAGGAGAGGAGAGGAGAAGGGAGGCGAAAGGGGGAAAGGGGGGCTTTGGAGGTTCTTGGGTTAATTTATGGTATGGTAGGATTTCTTAGGAATGATATGTTTTGTGTTGCTAATGAATAGTTGTATTGCGTCATATGTTTTTATTTATTTATTTATTTATTTTATTTATTTATTTATTTATTTTTATTAGGAGGGTCAAAGGGGCTTGTTAGAAAGGTCGGGTATATTAAGTTTTTATTTTGGGAGGATTGTAGGTATCGATTTCTAAGAGGGGTTGTGAGTAAGGTTGGGTGGGTTAAGTTTTTCTTTTGGGAGGATTGTAGGTTTTGTTAGTGGTTGGCAGAGTTGGGTTAATTATTGCATTCTCTCTTTCTTGCAGGTATTGTGAGTTCTGGCCCCATTCTTGAGGGAGAGGGTTTGTGTACAGGTACATTGCACCCCTCCCCGACCTTATTGGCTAAGAGAGGCGTTCAATGTCGTCTGCAATTTGGAACCGTTTTTATTAGGTACACCTCTCCGACCTTATTGGCTAAGGGAGGTGCCCATAAAACAGTGTAGGTAACATTCTTGAGGGAGAGGGCTTGCGTACAGGCACTGTGGAACTCTCACCGACCTTATTGGCTAAGGGAAACGTACATGTCATCTGAGTTAGTATGGGATGGGTAAGTTAGGTATTTGTTTTGGGAGGAGTGATAGGGTGTGGTTAGTTAATGGTAGAATGGTTATTTTTTATTTTGTGTGGGATTGCTAGTAACGGCTGGGTGTGTTAGGTTTTTATTTTGGGAGGAGTGATAGGGTGTGGTTAGTTAGTGGTAGAATGGTTATTTTTTATTTTGTGTGGGATTGCTAGTAACGGCTGGGTATGTTAGGTTTTTATTTTGGGGGGATTGTTAGGGTCTTTTTGGGGGGGGGGAGAGTGTTAGTGCAGGTTGAGTGGGTTAGTTTTTTTTTTTTTTTTTTTTTGTCGGAGTGTCTTGAGCTCTGAGCAGGTGGCGTGGGTTTGAGTGAAAGGGGGGGGAGGGGAATCGTTGGGTGAGGGTTAAGGAGAGGTTAGGTTTAATTTTGGGGGGAAATTTTTTTGGGTGTGGTTATAGGGAAGTTATTAATACAAGGGAGGTGGGAGGGGAGTGTTTGGTCTGTTTTGTATGGAGGGATTTCTGTCTCTGAATCTGCGTGGGAGTATGATGTTGTCGAAATAATCCTCCCATTGAGGGTAATTAGTGAGGAGTGATTCTATTTGTTTGTCACCTAGTTGTCTCCAGTAGATGTTAAGTGGGGGGACGGAGCTGAGTTCATGTAAATGACTATTTCGGGTGAAGGATGACCAGTGTGTGTTATGGATGAATCTTAGTGCTTTGTTTTGAATGACTTGAAGTTTCTTGGCGCTTGCTGGTGGTGCTAGCTGGAGTGTGTTAGGTGCATAAGTCAATAGTGGGCGTATGAGGGCTTTGAATAGGTGTGTTTTGGTTTTGATTGATGCGGTTCTGAATCTGTATATATTCCCGAGTGTTTTCTTTGCGATCAAAGCCTTCATATTGGTGTGTAGTGTCATGGTGAGGGTGTTGTTGAATGTGACTCCTAGGATTGTGTTTGTTCGTTTGATAGTTATAGGTGAAGGGTAGGCGATGTAGGGGTTTAGGTAAATGTGACGTGGTTGTCGTCTTTTGGTGCTGAAGTAGGTGATTTGTGCTTTGTTCGGGTTGGTTTGTATTCGCCATCGGAGTTCCCATTGTGTAACTTGTTCGAGTTCCCTGTGTGCTTTGTCTGTTAGGTGATCAAGAGTTCTGTGTCTGACTAGTTGGGTTACATCGTCGGCGTACTGTATTGTCAGAGAGTCGATGTGTAAGGGGTCGGGTAAGTCGTTTGTGTAAAGAATGTATAGTGTTGGGGACAGGACTGATCCTTGTGGGACTCCTGCATGCAGTGTGAAGTGGTCAGAGTAGGCAGGTGTGACTTTTATCCTCATTTTTCTGTCTGTTAGGAAGTTACATAGTAATTGTTGTGATTTTTGAGGGAGGTTAAAATTGGTGCATATCTTGTACTTTAATCCATCGTGCCAAACTGTGTCGAAGGCTTTTTGTACGTCTTTGTAATGAGTGCTATCTTGTATGCATCTTTGTTCATGTGGAGGTAGTTTGTGATTATATTGAGTGCGTCTTGAGTTGAGTGGTGTGTGCTCTGAAGCCGAACTGCTTGTAGGACAGTAGTTGTTCATCTTCAAGGTGGTATCTGAGGCGGGTGTTGTATAGTCTTTCAAAAGTTTTGCCTAAGACTTCTAGTATGCTGATCGGTCTGTAGTTTTGAGGATCTGTTGGGTTTTTGTTTGGTTTAGGTATCATGACGGCTGTGGCTGTCTTAAAGAGTTTTGGGAAGTATCCTGTAGCCAGTTGGGTGTTGTAGAGGTATGTAATGGCTGTGATTGTTTCTGGGGGCAGGTGCTTCAGGATTGCTTGACCAATATTGCTGTCACCTGGTGTTTTCTTTTTGGTTTTGTCCAGTGCTTGTGCGACTTCTGTTGGGGTGAAAGGAGCAGTGAGGGTGTGGTCCTGTGTGAGAGTGGAGGTATCTATTGTGTTGTCAGGAGTTGTTCTGTCGTGAAGTGTTTGCATGTGTGTGGTGATGTTGTTTATGTGGTTTAAGATGTACCTTTGTTGTGTGGGGGGGTGTGGGTGGAAAATGTGTTCCTAGTGTTGTTTTAGTGTTTGTGCTACGTCGGCTGGCTCATTGATTTTCCTACCATTTACTAGCAGGTGATCAAAGGGGAGTTTCGCAGTTCCTTTCAGCCTGGCGATCCTTTGCCAAAATTCTCGGGGGTTATGTGTTCTGTGTTCTTGGGCAGCCTCTACGAGTTTTGCCCAGTGAACCTCATGATCTTGACGGAGGCTATGGATGATGTGTGTTCTTAGTGTGGAGATGTCTGTGGAAACTGGTGCTAGGTTAAGTTTGTTTAGTTCGAATCGTGTCCTGTAGCAGTGAAGTAGGCGTTGAGTTCTTATGGAGGGTGTGAAGGAGTATTTTTTCTTGAACCGGTGTTTAGGAATGTGGGTATCTGCTATGGCGGTGATAGTGTTGAAAAGGTGTGTCCAGGTTTCCTCAATCATCCTAGTGGGTTGGTGTTCGAGGTTGAGAGTGTATTGTTGTTCAGAGAGTGTTTTCTTGAAGGCATCCTAATCTGCGTGTTGATACTGGTATTGAGGTGAGGTTGCTGGGAGGAGGATGGGATTGTTGGAGAGGTGAAGAGTGATGGGAATGTGGTCTGAGCCTGATAGGGGGCCGGGAGTGATGTAGTGTTGGAATTGGAGGGCAGGGGTGTTGGTGATGACGATGTCTGGAGTGCCTTTGCCGTGAGCAGCGTAGAATGTGGGGAAGAAAGGGCCAATGTGGTGAAGGTTTTTGTGAGTGACCAAAGCGTGTAGTTGTTGGCCATGGGGGTCGATGCGGTTGTGTTGGAATGCGGTGTGGTGTGCATTGAGGTCGGCCATTAGTATTACAGGTAGGTGTGAGTTGTTAGAGATGGAGTTTAGGTCTGTGAATGGGATACGCGAGTTAGGTCTTGAGTATGTTGTGCAGATGATAATCTGTCCGTGTTGAGTGTAGATCTTGGCGGCCATGAAGTGTTTGAAGGCAAAGTTGGTGATGAATTCGTGTTTCATGGAGGATCTGATGAGGATTGCAACGCCCTCGAATAGTTCGTGGGGTGATTGTCTGCTTGTGTAGCCGAAGTGCTTGATTTTGGTGTCTGTGCAAATTGAGTTGAGGAGGAGGATGTCTGGGTTGTGTTCTTGTATGAGGAGAGAGATGGCATGTCTGTTTGAGTGATATGCTCTACAGTTGTATTGCATAATGGTGATCATGTTGTATAATTTGTTACTTATATGAGATTGAAATTCTGGGGTGCAGAGATGAGGTCTAACTTGTCGAGTGACTGTGAGCGAGGTCTGAGTGAGGTGTATGTAGGTGAGGGATGGGCGGTTACGTGACTGTGTGTGTCGGGGAGTTGGGAAGAGGAGTGGAGTGTGCTAGGTTCGTGTCGGGGTTGTTTCCTGTTTTCTTTGGGGTAGTGCCGAATAGATTTACTTTAATTATAGATTTAGTTGGATGTGTGTATTTTATAATTCTTTTGCAGTCAGGTGTGTAGGAAGAAAGGGGGGAGGTGTTTTTCCTCTTAGGCCTAGTGGTCTTGACCACCATTTCAGTGGGGGGATGGACAGCCATTTTATTCTTGGGAGTCTGAGGTGTTAGGGGAAGATTGGGTTTGGTTCGGAGTTTGGAGGTTCGGGAGTTCATCGTAGTCGTGTGGGAAAAGTCAGGTGTAGGCAAGGTCAAGGTGGAGGGGTCGGGAGGTTTTCGACTGATTACTCCGGGGGGTGAGGTAACAGTAGGTTGGTGAGATAAGTCAGGTGTGGGCATGGCAGAAGTGGAGGGGCGGAGGGAGATTGCAGTGGCTTCTCTGGGGGGAGGGGGTGGCATGCTGGTCCGGTCGGGGATGGGGGCAGTGGGGAAGATGAGGTCGGGACCGGGTCTGAAGGAATCAGGAATGTGTATGGTAGGGAGGCCGTTCTCCCTCAAACCATCAATTGCCAGTTTCAGAAAAAGAGACCTGTTTCCGTTGCTTAGGGTATGTGCCAGAAGTATGATGGTGGTGATTTTTGCATCCATGTCGGAGGAGGGTGGGGGGGCGGTCACGTTGTTGGTCCAGCAAGTGCGGGTGGGGAGGGCCGAGGCAGTAGGGAGTGAGTGGTGGGGAGGTGGAGGTGGTGCTGTAGGAGGTGATCGGCGGGGAGGGGGTGGTGTTGTGCTATTGTCGAGTCTAATTTTGCACTTGTTGCTGATGGCAGCGTGAGGGCCTTTGCAGTTGCAGCATTTTGTTACCGTGGCAGTGCAGTTTCGGTATGAGTGGCCTTGATTGGCACACTTTGAGCAAGTTATTGTATTACTGCAACGGTTGGTGTTGTGCCCGAATTGATAGCAATTGAAACATTGGTGTACCTGTATGTAGTGTTGAAATTCAATGTCTCTTGAGGGGATGATATTGCTGCCGATTTTAATTCCGTATGATTTTAATTTGATGGCGTCAGTTTGAGTAGCCGTAGTGATTTTTAACATGGGGAGAGTACCCATCCGGGCTGCATATGTCATTTGGGGGGTGTTTTGTGAGTTGAGTTCTGTCAATAGGCTAGGGTTGTCAAGGATCTGAGGAATGACTTTTCTACATATGAGGGTGCATTTTGCGCGGTATTCGGGTGAACTGAGGACCGTTAGGCCATTGTCCCTCAGTCTGTTGTTCATTGCTGGGGAGTGGAATAGGTCGGCATCTTCATCAGTTTGTACAAATATTTTGATAATGTCGTCATTGGTGAAGGAACGGATCTGAAAAATACATGTCAGCTGGAAAATAAGTGAGGCGAGGTCGGTGCACGGTTGGATGGTACGGTCCACTTTGATTTTAATTGAAGGCATGTTACCTGTTTGAATTGGAGATTTATGGAGATCTCCCCTAACAGTCCCTAATTTCCTGCGCCCCTCACGTAGGGGAGGCCCTGCACTATCACAGGGGTCCCCAGGCGAATCGGCAGGCTGTGCTGTCCCTCCACCCTTCACACAAACACGCACTAGCGAGGTGTGGGGACAGAGGGCGTTTCCAGACGAATACTCCCCTGTACGTCAGCTGACAGGGGAATAGGTCCTTTCACGGCACGGAAGAGAAGGATTAGAGTAGAAGAAAAAGGTCTGAAAACTCACTGCCGACTCTCTCTTCACACCAAGCCCCTTAGCAGCATTCGGGGTTCCTAAGGGAGGTCCGATACTGTAGGAGAGGCTCAATGTGTTGATTGAATCAACAGAATTGTCAGTAGGAAAATGGCGGTTAGGAGCTTGGGTTTTCCAGGGTACGTGGGAAGGTGGGATAGGTCCAATGTCTAGCCAATCAGCTGTGACTGTTCCTTCTCCGGCTTCCACTTCGCTCTGACTTCTACTGCTCCTGATTGCGACTGCTCCCGACTGCGACTGGCGACTCACTCTGATGATGAGAGGGTCAGAAAGAAGAAGAAAGAAAAATGCTAGTGACAGGGGGGAAGGAGGTTCAGAGGAAGAATAAAGGGAGGATGGAAGTGAATTTTAGAAGGAGAGAACAGGTGCAGTGGCTAAACACCGCTTGCGTGAGGGGGTAGGCAAAATGCCCTGAGGGTGCAACAACAACAACAATCAGGACGAGGCAGAGGGGGGGCGGGAGCAGGTCCGAGCAAGCAAAGGGCCAACGCGGGTGTTCTGATTGTCGTCTTAGCTCGGGCAGTGTTGGCAGAGCGTAGGAAGAACCGCCCCGCCACGGCGGCGGCGCAAGCCGAGAAACGCAAGTGGACGGACGCACAGGCACACACGATCAAAGCAAACAGAGAAGGTGAAAATATAGAAATTTTGCTAGTCGTAGGGTTGTTTGGATAAAGATGAAGGTAAAGTCTTTGAGCTATGTCAAAGAGGAACGGAGCGAGTTGGAGGAAGGGTTTTTGAATCTTTGAGCTTGAAATGTAAAAGTATTCATAGTAAGGAAGGATTAGCGTATCGTAGGAGAGTTTTTAGTAATAGCAGCAGACAGATTTGAGCTTTTTTGTCAAATTATGAACGGAGACGAGAAGGAGATATATAGGTTGAGTGGTTTCAGTCTTGAGTTAGGTTGGTCAGTAGATTTATTGAGGAATTGATGTCACAAGAGTTGGGTGGCGTTTTAATTCTTGTTTCTGGAGAGTTGTGGTCTTTGAGCTATGTCAAAGAGGAACGGAGCGAGTTGGAGGAAGGGTTTTGAATCTTTGAGCTTGAAATGTCAAAGTATTCTTAGTAAGGAAGGATGAGCATATCGCAGGAGAGTTATTTAGTAATAGCAGGAGACAGATTTGAGCTTTTTTGTCAAATTATGAACGGAGACGAGAATGAGATATAGGTTGAATGATTTCAGTCTTGAGTTCGGTCGATTTTATTGAGAATTGGATGTCACAGACATTGGGTATGTTTGATTTGGTTCTGAGAGTTG
>NW_024740037.1:0-23524 GCF_018991925.1 Homarus americanus | reverse complement strand
TTCACGTATTGGTTGCATCTGGAGCAAGTCAGAGGAGAAACTAGGGAGGTAAGAGGTGTACCTGGGAGTGTCAGAGGTGTACCAGCTAAAGTCAGAGGACCGGGAGTGTCAGAGGTGCACCAGGAGTGTCAGAAACGGAGCAACGCCGGGAGTGTCAGAAGTGTGGCCCTGGGAGGTCAGATGTGTACCAGGGAGCATCAGGAAATCCTAGAGGTCAGAAGTGCACCTGGGACTGCCTGGAAGTGTACCTGGGGTGTACGGAGGTACCTGAGCAAGCCAGAGGTACCTGGGAGGCGAGAGAGTATCTGGAGACAAGCCAGGTACCTGGAGGTTCAAGCGGCGTAACTCGGGAGAAGCCGGAGGAGAAACTGGGAGTGTCAGAGGTGTAACTGGGAGCACAGAGGCACCTGAGTGTCATGGTCACCTGGGAGCAAGTCAGAGGTACCTGAAGCCTCAACAGGTTGCACCAGGAAACTGTGAGCACCAGAGTGTCAGTGAGCACCTGGGAGGTCAGAGAGAACCTGGGAGCAAGCCATGGGTGTACATGGGAGGTTCAGGCACCTGGGAAAACAGAGGTACCTGGGAGGTCAGGTAAAAATACCAGACGGTCAAACCTGGAGAGTGTCGAGGCACCAAAGGATGCACCTGGGAGGAGAGGTAGCAGAGACAGAGGCACCGAGTGTGAGAGGAACAAGGAGTGTCAGAGAGTACCTGGGAGTATCAGAGGTGTACCTGGGACTATCAGAGGTGTACCTGGGAGCATCGAGGTGTACCCCAGAAGAGTCAGAGGTCATGGGAGCATCATAGGTGTATCTGGGGAGTGTCAGGGGTACCTGGGAGTGTCAGTAACTGCGAGTGTCAGAGGTAACTGGGAGTGTCAGGGGTGTAACTGGGAGTGTCAGGAGGTGTACCAGGGAGGTCAGAGTGGCAACCGGGAGTGCCTGGGAGGTACCTGGAGCAAGCCAGGAGCACCTGGGAGTGCCTGTACCTGGGAGCATCGGGAGGTGCCTGGGAATATTGGAGGTGTACCTGGGAGTGCCAGAGGTGTACCTGGAGTGTCGAAGGCACGGAAGTGTCACAGGTGTACCTGAGTGTCAGAGGTGTACCTGCCAATGTCAGAGGTGTACCTGAGAGAGTCAGAGGTGTACCTGGGAATGTCAAGAGGTGTACCTGGGAGCGTCGGAGGTGTACCTGGGAGGCAGAGGTGCACCAGGAATGTCAGGAGTACCGGGAGTGCCAGAGGAGTTCAGGAGTGTCAGAGGTGTACCTGGGAGGTGTGAGAGGTACTGGGAGGTCAGAGGGCCTGGGAGCAGAGGTGTACCTGGGAGTGTCAGAACTGCCTGGGAGCAGCAGAGGTGTACTGAGAGTGTCGGAGGTGTACCTGGGAGAGTCGGAGGTGTACCTGGGAGTGTCAGAGGTGTACCTGGGAGTGTCTGAGGTACCTGGGAGTGTCTGATGTGTACCTGGAGTGTCGTGTAGCAGGAGAGGTACCAGTTAGTGTCAAAGGTGTACCTGGGAGGCCAAGCGAGTACCTGGGAGTGTCAGAGGCACCTCAGTGTGAGTGGTACCTGGGAGTGTCAGAGGTGTACCTGTGGTGAGTGGTGTACCTGGGAGTGTCAGAGGTGTACCTGGTAGTGTGTGAGTGGTGTACCTGGGAGTGTGAGAGGTGTACCTGGGAGTGTCAGGTGTACCTGGGAGTGTCAGAGGTGTACCTGGGAGTGCTCGAGGTGTATCTGGGAGCAGCCTGAGGTGTATCTGGGAGGTGGGAGGAGAACCAGGGAGGTAAGAGGTGTACCTGGGAGTGCTCAGAGGTACCAGTTAGTGTCAGAGGTGTACCTGGGAGGTCAGAGGTGTACCAGGGAGTCAGAGGAGCATGTGAGTAAGTCAGCGGTACCTGGAGTGTCGGATGTGCCTGGGAGTACCAGAGGTGTACCAGGAGTGAGTACCTGGGAGTGTCAGAAGTGCAACCTGGGACCATCGGAGGTGACCTGGGGTGTATCGGAGGTGCCTGGGAGTGTCAGAGGTACCTGAGAGCACAGAGGTGTATTCAAGTGTCAGGTGTACCTGGGAGTGTCAGAGGTGTAACTGGGAGTGCAGGAGGTAAACTGGGAGTGTTGGGAGGTGTAAGTGGGAGCATCAGAGGTGTGCCTGGGAGTTAACATGGGAGTGTCAGAGGGGTGGGAGTGTCACGGTTGTACCAGGAGTGCTCAGTGAGTACCTGGGAGGCTGTGGAGTACCTGGGAGGCAGAGGTGAACCTGGGAGGTCAGGGGTGTACGGAGTGTCTGAGGTGTACCTGGGACCATCGGAGGTGCACCAGGAGCACTGTGGAGGTGTACCTGGAGAGTCGGAGGCACTGGAGAGTCAGAGGTGTACTGGGAGTGTTAGGGGTGTACTGGGAGTGTCAGGGTGTACTGGGAGGCCAGGGTGTAACTGGGAGTGGCTGGGAGTGTGTACCTGGGAGGCCAGAGGTACCTGGGAGGTGGAGAACTGTACCTGGAGTGTCAGAGGTGTACCTGGGAGGTCAGAGGTGTGCCTGAGAGTGTCGGAGGTGTACCTGGGAGAGTCGGAGGTACCTGGGAGTGCTCAGAGGTGTACCTGGGAGTGCTGGGCGGTGTGACCTGGGAGTGTCTGAGGTGTACCTGGGAGTGTCGGATGTACCTGGGAGTGTCAGGTAGCAGGGAGGTTAGGAGGTGTACCAAGTTAGTGTCAAAGGTGTACCTGGGAGTGTCAGGAGCACCTGGAGGTCAGAGGTGTACCTGGTAGTGTGAGGTACCTGGGAGTGTCAGAGGTGTACCTGGTAGTGTGAGGGTGTACCTGGGAGTGTCAGAGGTGCACTCCAGTAGAGAGAAGTCAGCCGTGAGTGGTGTACCTGGGAGTGTCAGAGGTAAAACCTCAGATGTCAGGGTACCTGGGAGGCTGGGGAGGTACCTGGGAGTGTCTGGAGGTGTATTGGGAGTGTCTGAGGTGCATGGGAGGCTGAGAGAAACCAGGGAGTGTAAGAGGTGCCTGGGAGTGTCAGAGTGTACCAGCAAGTGTCAGAGGTGTACCTGGGAGCAAGCAGAGGTGTACCAGGGAGTGTCAGAGGAGCATGGGAGGCCAAGGTGTACCTGGGAGTGCCGGATGTGTACCTGGGAGTCAGAGGCACTAGGAGTGTCAGAGGTGCACCTGGGAGTGTCAGAAGTACCTGGGACTATCGGAGGTGTACCTGGGAGCACCGGATGTGTACCTGGGAGGTCAGAGGCATACCCAGAGTATCAGAGGTGCATCTGGGAGGACAGGTGTACCGGGAGTGAGGTGAACTGGGAGGCCGAGAAACTGGGAGGTCAGAGGTAACTGGGAGCATCAGAGGCACTGGGAGTGTCAGTGGTGTACCTGGGAGGTCAGAGGTACCTGGGAGTAACACGGGTTGTACCAGGGAGTGTCAGTGAGTACCCAGACTGTCAGGAGTACCTGGGAGGCTCAGTGTGAGTACCTGGGAGCGTTGAGAGGTGAACCTGGGAGTGTCAGGGGTGTACTTGGGAGTGTCTGAGGTGTACCTGGAGAAGTCAGAGGTACCTGGAGCAAGTCAGGGGTGTACCAGGGAGGTGGGTGGAGACCTGAGAATGCCGGAGGTGTACTGGGAGCATGGATGTGTACCTGGGAGTGTGAGGTGTAGCAGGGAGACGAGAGGTGTACCTGGGAGTGTGAGAGATGAACAAGGGAGTGTCAGAGAGTACCTGGGAGAGCTCAGAGGTGTACCTGGGACTATCGGAGGTACCTGGGAGATCGAGGCACTGGGAGTGTCAGAGGTACCTGGGAGTGTCGGTGGTGTACCTGGGAGTGTCAGAGGTACCTGGGAGGTCAGGGTTACCAGGGAGTGTCAGAGTACCTGGGAGTGTCAGTGTGAGTACCTGGGAGGTCAGAGGTGAACCTGGAAGGTCAGGGTGTACTTGGGAGTGTCTGAGGTGTACCTGGGAGTGTGGGTGAGGTGTACCTGGGAGTGTCAGGGGTGTACCAGGAGGCCAGTGGAGTACCTGGGAGGCCGGAGGTGTACTGGGAGGCCGGATGTGTACCTGGGAGGTTCGGAGGTGTAGCAGGAGTGTTAGAGGTGCACTGGGAGTGTGAGAGGTGAACAAGGGAGTGTCAGGAGGAGTACCTGACGTGTCAAGGGAAACCTGGGACTACTGGAGGGTGTACCAAGGAGTATCGGAGGTGCCTGGGAGTGTCAGAGGTACCTCTGGGAGTATCATAGGTGGTCTGGGAGTGTCAGGGGTGTACCTGGGAGTGTCAGGGTGTAACTGGGAGTGTCAGGGGTGTAACTGGGAGTGTCGGAGGTTGTACCTGGGGAGTGTCAGAGAGGACACCTGGTAGTATCAGAGGTGTACCTGGGATTGTCAGAGGTGCACCTGGAAGTGTCAGATGTGTACCTGGGAGGTCAGGGGTGTACCTGGGAGGTTGTAGAGGTGTACCTGGGAGTGTCAGGGTGTACCTGGGAGTGTCAGGTGTACCGGAGTGTCTGAGGTACCTGGGAGGTGTCAGAGGAGTACCTGGGAATGTCAGGAGGTGTATCTGGGAGTGTCTGAAATGTACCTGGGAGTGTCAGAGGTTTACCTGGGAGTGGCAGAGGTGTACCTGGGAGTGTCAGAGATTTACCTGGGAGAGTCTGGAGGTGTACCTGGGAGTGTCTGAGGTTCACCTGGGAGTGTCTGAGGTGTACCTGGGAGTGTCTGAGGTGTACCTGGGAGTGTGCAGAGGGCCTGGGAGAATCAGGAGTGTACCAGGGATGTCAGTGGACCACCTGGGAAAGTCTGAGGTGTACCCAGGAGTGCTGGGAGGTTTACCTGGGAGTGTCAGAGGTATCTGGGAGTGGCAGAGGTGTACCTGGGAGTGTCAGAAATGTGGGAGTGCTTGAGGTACCTGGGAGTGTCTGAGGTTTACCTGGGAGTGTCTGAGGTGCACTGGAGTGTCTGAGGTGTACCTGGGAGTGTCAGAGGTGTACCTGGGAGTATCAGAGGGTGCACCAGGGAGTCACTGGGACTGGCCCTGGGAGTGTCTGAGGTGTACCTGGGAGTGTCAGAGGTGTACCTGGGAGTGTCTGAGGTGCACCTGGGAGTGTCAGTGAGCACCTGGGAGAGCCAAAGTGTACCTGGGAGTATCGGAGGTGTGCCTGGGAATATTGGAGGTACCAGAGCCAGAGGTACTGAGCAAGTCGGAGGTGTACCTGAAGTGTCACAGGTGTACCTGCGAGTATCGAGAGGTGTACCTGCCAATGTCAGAGGTGTACCCAGAAATGGCAGGTGCCTGGGAAGCTGAGGTACCTGGGAGGTCGGAGGTGTACCTGGGAGGCTCAGAGGCACCAGGGAATGTCAGGAGCACCTGAAGTGTCAGAGGAGTTCCTGGAGCAAGAGTGTACCTGGGAGGTCAGGAGGTGCCTGGGAGTGTCAGAGGTGTACCTGGGAGGAGAACTGTACCTGGGAGCCAGAGGTACCTGAGAGTGGGAGGTGTACCTGGGAGAGTCGGAGGTACCTGGGAGTGTCAGTGTACCTGGGAGTGTCAGAGGTACCTGGGAGGCCTGAGGTGACCTGGGAGTGTCAAGGAGTACCTGGGAGCATGCCGGGAGGTACCTGTAGTGTGAGTGGTGTACCTGGGAGTGTCAGAGGTGCACCCAGTAGTGTGAGTGGTGTACCTGGGAGTGTCAGAGGTACCTGGTAGTGTGAGTGGTGTGCACCTGGGAGTGTCAGGAGGTACCTGGGAGAGTCAGGGGTGTACCTGGGAGTGTCAGAGAGGCACCTGGGAGTGTCTGAGGTGTATCTGGGAGTGTCTGGTGTATCTGGGAGTGTCAGAGGAGAACCGGGGTGCAAGAGGTGTACCTGGGAGTGTCAGAGGTGTACCAGTTAGTGTCAGAGGTACCTGGGAGTGTCAGAGGTGTACCAGGGAGTGTCAGAGGAGCATGGGAGTGTCAGCGGAAGACCTGGGAGTGTGGATGTACCGGAGTATCAGAGGTACCAGGGAGCAGCAGAGGTGTACCTGGGAGAGTCAGAAGTGTACCTGGGACTATCGGAGGCACGGAGGTGTACCTGGGAGTGTCAGAGGCCTGGGAGTATCAGAGGTGTATCTGGGAGTATCAGAGGTGTACCTGGGAGTGTCAGGGTGTAACTGGAGTGTCTGAGGTGAAACTGGGAGTGTCAGAGGTGTAACTGGGAGCATCAGAGGGCCTGGGAGTGCTGGGGGTGGTGTACCTGGGAGTGTCAGGGAGTGTACCTGGGAGTGTCACGGTTGTACCAGGGAGAGTCAGGTGAGTACCTGGGAGCAAGCTGGGGAGTACCTGGGAGGTCAGAGGTGAACCTGGGAGTAAGCTGGGAGGTGTACCTGAGCAAGCCAGGGGTGTACCAGGAGGTTGTGTGAGTACCTGGGAGTGCCGGAGGTGTACCTGAGTGTCGGATGTACCTGGGAGGTGAGAGGAGGTAGTAGGGAGGTTAGAGGTGTACCTGGGAGGGGAGAGGTGAACAAGGAGTGTCAGAGGAGCACCTGGGAGTGTCAGAGGTGTACCTGGGACTATCGGAGGTGTACCTGGGAGCATCGGAGGTGTACCTGGGAGTGTCAGAGGTACCTGGGAGCATCATAGGTGCATCTGGGAGTGTCAGGGGTGTACCTGGCGTGCTGGGGTGTAACTGGGCAGGTCAGGGTGTAACTGGGAGTGCTGGGGTTTAACTGGGAAAGTGTCAGGGGTTTAACTGGGAGGTTGGGGTTTAACTGGGAGTGTCGGAGGTGTACCTGGGAGTCAGAGGCATACCTGGGAGCATCAGAGGTGTACCTGGGATTGTCAGAGGTGTACCTGGAAGTGTCAGAGGTACCAGTTAGTGTCAGAGGTGCACGGAGCATCAGAGGTGTACCAGGAGTGTCAGAGGAGCACGGGGAGTGTCAAGGTATACCTGGGAGTGTCGGATGTGCACCTGGGAGCATCAGAGGTGCAAGGAGTGTTAGAGGTGCACCTGGGAGGTCAGAAGTGTACCTGGGACCATCGGAGGTGTACCTGGGGTGTATCGGAGGTGTACCTGAGAATGTCAGAGGTGTACCTGGGAGCATCAGAGGTGTATCTGGGAGCATCAGAGGCCTGGGAGTGTCAGGGTGTAACTGGGAGTGTCGGAGGTGAAACTGGGAGTCAGAGTGTAACTGGGAGCATCAGAGGTACCTGGGAGTGTCAGTGTACCTGGGAGGTCAGAGGTACCTGGGAGAGTCACGGGTTGTACCAGGAGTGTCAGAGGAGTACCTGGGAGTGCTGGGGTGAGGCCTGGGAGTGTCAGAGGTGAACCTGGGAGGCCAGAGGTGTACCTGGGAGTGTCAGGGGTGTACCAGGAGTGTCAGGAGCACCTGGGAGTGTCGGGAGGTGTACCTGGGAGCAACGGATGTACCTGGGAGTGTGGTGGAGAGGTGTAGAGTTAGAGGTACCTGGGGAGTGAGAGGTGAACAAGGGGGCATCAGAGGAGTGCCTGAGAGTTGGGAGGTACCTGGGACTATCGGAGGTGTACCTGGGAGACGGGAGGTGTACCTGGGAGGTCAGAGGTGTGCACTGGGAGCATCATAGGTGTATGTTGGGGTGTACTCAAAAGCCAGGGGTGTAACTGGGCATGTCAGGGTGTACTGGGAGTGTCAGGTAACTGGAGGTCAGGGTTTAACTGGGAGCCGGAGGTGACCTGGAGTGTCAGAGGGCATACCTGGGAGTATCAGGAGGTGTACCTGGGATATGTCAGAGGTGCACCTGGAAGTGTCAGAGGTACCCTGGAGAGTGTCAGAGGTGTACCTGGGATTGTCAGAGGTGTGCCAGGGAGTGTCAGATGTACCTGGGAGCAGCAGAGGCACCCTGTGAGTGTCAGAGGCCTGGGACTATCGGAGGCACCTGCAGGGAGGTGCCTGGGAGTGCTGGGAGTGTACCTGGGAGTATCAGAGGTGTATCTGGGAGGTTAGGGTGTACCTGGGAGTGTCAGGGTGTAACTGGGAGCAAGCCGAGGTGAAACTGGGAGTGTCAGAGGGTAACTGGGAGCATCAGAGGTGTACCTGGGAGTGTCAGTGGTGTACCTGGGAGTGTCAGAGGTGCACCTGGGAGTGTCACGGGTTGTACCAGGAGGCCAGTGGTACCTGGGAGGTCAAGGAGTACCTGGGAGGTCAGAGGTGAACCTGGAGTGCTTGGGGTGTACTTGGGAGTGTCTGAGGTACCTGGGAGGCCAGAGGTGTACCTGGGAGCTGGGGTACCAGGGAGAGTCAGGAGCACGGGAGTGTCGGAGGTGCCTGGGAGTGTCGGAGGTGTACCTGGGAGTGTCGGATGCACTGGGAGTGTGAAGAGAGGTGTAGCAGGGAGCAGAGGTGTACCTGGGAGTGGGAGAGAGGTGAACAAGGAGGTCAGAGGAGTACCTGGGAGGTCAGAGGTGCACTGGGACTATCGGAGGTGTACCTGGGAGTATCGGAGGTGTACCTGGGAGTGTCAGAGGTGTACCTGGGAGTATCATAGGGTATCTGGGAGTGTCAGGGGTGTACTCACGAGGTACCTAGGAGTGTCAGATGTGTACCTGGGAGTGTCAGGAGGAGTACCTGGGAGTGTCAGAGGTGTACCGAGAGGCCCAGATGCTGAGAGTCAGATGCCTGGGTGTACCTGGGAGTGTCAGGTGTACCTGGGAGGTCAGAGGTACCTGGGAGGTCCTGAGGTGTACCTGGGAGGTGTCAGAAGAGTACCTGGATGTCAGAGGTGTATCTGGGACGAAATGTACCTGGGAGTGTCAGGGGAGGTGTACCTGGGAGTGTCAGAGGTGTACCTGGGAGTGGCAGAGGTGTACCTGGAGAGTCAGAGATGTAACTGGGAGTGTCTGAGGTGTACCTGGGAGTGTCTGGAGGTACCTGGGAGTGTCTGAGGTGTACCTGGGAGTGTCTGAGGTGTACCTGGGAGCAGCAGATACCTGGGAGTATCAGAGGTGTACCAGGAGTGTCAGTGACTACCTGGGAGTGTCTGAGGCACCTGGGAGTATCAGAGGTACCTGGGAGTGTCTGAGGTGTACCTGGAGTGTCAGGAGTTTACCTGGGAGGCCAGGAGGTGTATCTGGGAGTGGCAGAGTGTACCTGGGAGTGTCAGAGATGTACCTGGGAGTGTCTGAGGTGTACCTGGGAGGCCTGAGGCCTATGTCTGAGGTGTACCTGGGAGTGTCCGAGGTACCTGGGAGTGTCTGGAGGTACCTGGAGTGTCTGAGGTGTACCTGGGAGTGTCAGAGGTGCACCTGGGAGTATCAGAGGTGTACCAGGGAGTGTCAGTGACTACCTGGGAGTGTCAGGAGGTGTACCTGGGAGTGTCAGAGGTACCTGGGAGGTGAGAACTGTACCTGGGAGGTCAGAGGTGTACCTGGGAGTGTCGGAGGTACCTGGGAGAGTCGGAGGTACCTGGGAGTGTCAGAGGTGCACCTGGGAGTGTCTGAGGTGTACCTGGGAGTGTCGGATGTGTACCTGGGAGTGTCAGGGGTGTAGCAGGGAGTGTTAGGAGGTGTACCAGTTAGTGTCAAAGGTGTACCTGGGAGGTCAAAGGAGTACCTGGGAGTGTCAGAGGTGTACCTGGTAGTGTGAGTGGTGTACCGGGAGTGTCAGAGGTGTACCTGTAGTGTGAGGTGTACCTGGGAGTGCCGGGTGTGCACTGGTAGTGAGTGGTGTACCTGGGAGTGTCAGAGGTACCTGGGAGGCCAGGTGTACCTGGGAGTGTCAGAGGTGTACCTGGGAGTGTCTGAGGTGTATCTGGGAGTGTCTGAGGTGTATCTGGGAGGCTGAGGAGAAACCAGGATAAGAGGTGTACCTGGGAGAGTCAGAGGTGTACCAGTTAGTGTCGAGGTGTACCTGGGAGTGTCAGAGGTGTACCAGGGAGTGTCAGAGGAGCACGTGGGAGTGTTGAAGTGTGTACCTGGGAGTGTCGGATGTACCTGGGAGTATCAGAGGTGTACCAGGAGTTAGAGGTGTACCTGGGAGGCCGAATGTACCTGGGACTATCGGAGGTGTACCTGGGGTGTATCGGAGGTGTACCTGGGAGTGTCAGAGGTACCTGAGAGTACAGAGGTGTATCTGGGAGTGTCAGGGGTGTACCTGGGAGTGTCAGGTGTAACTGGGAGTGTCGGAGGTGAAACTGGGAGTGTTCGGAGGTGTAACTGGGAGCATCAGAGGTGTACCTGGGAGGTTGGGTGCCTGGGAGGAGTCAGAGGTACCTGGGAGTGTCACGGGTTGGCCCAGGGAGTGTCAGTGGAGTACCTGGGAGTGTCGGTGGAGGCCTGGGAGTGCAGAGGTGAACCTGGGAGTGTAGGGGTGTACTTGGGAGTGTCTGAGGTGTACCTGGGGACCACGGAGGTGACACGGAGCACGAGGTGTACCTGGGAGTGTCAGAGGTGTACCTGGGAGTATCATGGGTATCTGGGAGTGTCAGGGGTGTAACTGGGAGTGTTAGGGTGTTACTGGGAGTGTCAGGGGTGTAACTGGGAGTGTCAGAGGTACCTGGGAGTGTCAGAGGTGCACTGAGGAGAACTGTACCTGGTGTCAGGAGGTGTACCTGGGAGGCCAGAGGTGTACCTGAGAGCAAGTCGGAGGTGTACCTGGGAGAGTCGGGAGTGTACCTGGGAGTGTCAGAGGTGTACGGGAGTGTCAGCGGTGTACCTGGGAGTGTCTGAGGTGTACCTGGGAGCACTGATGTGTACCTGAGAAGTCAGGGGTGTAGCAGAGTGTTAGGAGGTGTACCAGTTAGTGTCAAAGGTGTACCTGGGAGTGTCAAAGGAGTACCTGGGAGTGTCAGAGGTACCTGGTAGTGTGAGTGGTGTACCTGGGAGTGTCAGAGGTACCTGGTAGTGTGAGTGGTGTTCCTGGGAGTGTCAGAGGTACCTGGTAGTGTGAGTGGTGTACCTGGGAGTGCTCAGAGGTGTACCTGGGAGGCCTGAGGTGTATCTGAGTGTCTGAGGTGTATCTGGGAGTGTCAGAGGAGAACCAGGGAGTGTAAGAGGTACCTGGGAGTGTCAGAGGTGTACCTGAGTTAGTGTCAGAGGTGTACCTGGGAGTGCCAGAGGTACCAGGGAGTGTCAGAGGAGCACGTGGGAGTAGCAGCGGTGTACCTGGGAGTGTCGGATGTGTACCTGGGAGATTCAGAGGTGTACTGGGAGCAGAGGTGACCTGGGAGTGTCAGAAGTGTACCTGGGACTATCGGAGGTGTACCTGGGGTGCATCGGAGGTGTACCTGGGAGTGTCAGAGGTATACCTGGGAGCATCAGAGGTGTATCTGGGAGCGTCAGGTGTACCTGGGAGTGTCAGGGTGTAACTGGAGTGTCGGAGGTGAACTGGGAGGCCAGAGGTGTAACTGGGAGCATCAGAGGTGTACCTGGGAGGTCAGTGGTGTACCTGGAGAGGTCAGAGGTACCTGGGAGGTCACGGTTGTGGACCAGGGAGTGTCAGTGAGTACCTGGGAGGCTGTGTGGAGTACCTAGGAGTCAGAGGTGAACCTGGGAGTGTCAGGGGTGTACTGGGAGGTTTGAGTACCTGGGAGTGTCAGAGGTGTACCTGGGAGTGTCAGGGGTACCAGGAGGCTCAGTGAGTACCTGGGAGTGTCGGAGGTGTACCTGGGAGTGCCGGATGTACCCGGAGGTGAGAGGTGTAGCAGGGAGTGTTAGGAGGCCTGGGAGTGTGAGAGATGAACAAGGAGGCAGAGAGTACCTGGGAGTGTCAGAGGTGTACCTGGGACTATCGGAGGTACCTGGGAGTATCGGAGGTGTACCTGGGAGGTCAGAGGTACCTGGGAGTGCAGGGGTGTACCTGGGAGGCTGGAGGTGTACCTGGGAGTGTCAGGGGTACCAGGGAGTGCTGTGAGCACTGGGAGTGCTGGGGTGAGTACTGGGAGGTTGGGGAGGAACTGGAGGTTGGGGGTGTATCTGGGAGTGTCTGAGGTGTATCTGGGAGTGTCAGAGGAGAACCAGGGAGTGTAAGAGGTGTACCTGGGAGTGTCAGAGGTGTACCAGTTAGTGTCAGAGGTGTACCGGGGAGTGTCATAGGTGTACCAGGGAGTGTCATAGGTGTACCAGGGAGTGTCAGAGGAGTACGTGGGAGTGTCAGCGGTGTACCTGGGAGTGTCGGATGTGTACCTGGGAGTATCAGAGGTGTAGCAGGGAGTGTTAGAGGTGTACCTGGGAGTGTGAGAGGTGAACAAGGGAGTGTCAGAGGAGTACCTGGGAGTGTCAAAGGTGTACCTGGGACTATCGGAGGTGTACCTTGGAGTATCGGAGGTGTACCTGGGAGTGACAGAGGTGTACCTGGGAGTATCGTAGATGTATCTGGGAGTGTCAGGGGTGTACCTGGGCGTGTCAGGGGTGTAACTGGGAGTGTCAGGGTTGTAACTGGGAGTGTCGGAGGTGTACCTGGGAGTGTCAGAGGTATACCTGGGAGTATCAGAGGTGTACCTGGGATTGTCAGAGGTGTACCTGGGAGTTTCAGAGGTGTTCCTGAGAGTGTCAGAGGTGTACCTGGGATTGTCAGAGGTGTAACTAGGAGTGTCAGATGTGTACCTGGGAGTGTCAGAGGAGTACCTGGGAGTGTCAGAGGTGTACCTGTGAGTGTCTGGGGTGTACCTGGGAGTGTCAGAGGTGTACCTGGGAGTGTCAGGGGTGTACCTGGGAGTGTCAGGGGTGTACCTGGGAGTGTCTGAGGTGTACCTGGGAGGTGTCAGAGGAGTACTTGGGAATGTCAGAGGTGTATCTGGGAGTGTCTGAAATGTACCTGGGAGTGTCAGAGGTTTACCTGAGAGTGTCAGAGGTGTACCTACGAGTGGCAGAGGTGTACCTGGGAGTGTCAGAGATGTACCTGGGAGTGTCTGAGGTGTACCTGGGAGTGTCTGAGGTTTACCTGGGAGTGTCTGAGCTGTACCTGGGAGTGTCGGATGTGTACCTGGGAGTGTCAGGGGTGTAGCAGGGAGTGTTAGAGGTGTACCAGTTAGTGTCAAAGGTGTACCTGGGAGTGTCAAAGGAGTACCTGGGAGTGTCAGAGGTGTACCTGGTAGTGTGAGTGGTGTAGCTGGGAGTGTCAGAGGTGTACCTGGGAGCATCAGAGGTGTACCTGGGATTGTCAGAGGTGTACCTGAAGTGTCAGATGTGTACCTGGGAGGTCGGGGTACCTGAGTGTCAGAGGTGTACCTGGGAGTGTCAGAGGTGTACCTGGGAGGTCAGGGGTGTACCTGGGAGGCCGGGTACCTGGGAGTGTCTGAGGTGTACCTGGGAGGTGTCAGAGGAGTACCTGGGAATGCTGGAGGTGTATCTGGGAGTGTCTGAAATGTACCTGGGAGGTCGAGGCCACCTGGGAGTGGCAGAGGTACCTGGGAGTGTCAGAGATGTACCTGGGAGTGTCTGAGGTGTACCTGGGAGTGTCTGGAGGTTTACCTGGGAGGTCTGAGGTGCACCTGGGAGTGTTCAGTGTACCTGGGAGTGTTGAGGTGTACCTGGGAGTATCAGAGGTACCAGGAGGTTGGTGACTACCTGGGAGTGCCTGAGGTGTACCTAGAGTGTCAGAGGCTACCTGGGAGTGTTCGGAGGTGTACCTGGGAGTGGCAGGAGGTGTACCTGGGAGGTCAGAGATGTACCTGGGAGGTCTGAGGTACCTGGAGTGTCTGAGGTTTACCTGGGAGTGTCTGAGGTGTACCTGGGAGGTCTGAGGTGCACCTGGGAGGTCAGAGGTGTACCTGGGAGTATCAGAGGTGCACCAGGGAGTGTCACTGGACTACCTGGGAGGTCCGAGGTGTACCTGGGAGGTCAGAGGTGTACCTGGGAGTGCCGAGGTGTACCTGGGAGTGTCTGAGGTACTCGGAGCAGCCAGTGAGTACCTTGGAAAAGTGTACCTGGGAGTATCGGAGGTGTGCTGGGAATATTGGAGGTGTACTGGGAGCACAGAGGTACCTCGGAGTGTCGGAGGTACTGGAAGTGTCACAGTACCTGGGAGTGTCAGAGGTGTACCTGCAGATGTTCAGAGGTGTACCTAGAGGTGTCAGAGGTGTACCTGGGAATGCTGGGAGGCCTGGGAGTGTCGGAGGTACTTGGAGTGCTCAGAGGTGTACTGGGAATGTCAGGAGTACCTGGGAGGTCGGAGGAGTTCTGGGAGGTCAGAGGTGTACCTGGGAGTGTCAGAGGTGTACCTGGGAGGACAGAGGCACCTGGGAGGTGAGAACTGTACCTGGGAGTGCTCAGAGTGTACCTGGGAGTGTCGGAGGTACCTGGAGTGTCAGAGGTACCTGGGAGCATCAGAGGTGTACCTGGGAGTGCCTGAGGTGTACCTGGGAGTGTCAGGTGTAACTGAGTGTTGGAGGTGAACTGGGGAGGTAACTGGGAGCACTGGTACCTGGGAGTGCTGGGTGGTGTACCTGGGAGTGTCAGAGGTGCCTGGGAGTGTCGGGGTTGACCAGGAGTGTCAGTGAAGTACCTGGGAGGTTGGGAGTGGGAAGGAGAACCTGGAGTAGCCAGGTGTACTGGAGTGTCTGAGGCACTGGGAGTGTCAGAGGTGTACCTGGAGGTTGGGGGTGTAACAGGAGTGTCAGTGAGCACCTGGGAGTGTCGGAGGTGGGTGCCTGATGTGTACCTGGGAGTGTGAGAGGAGTAGCAGGAGTGTTAGAGGTGTACCTGGGAGTGTGAGAGTGAACAAGGAGAGTGCAGAGAAGTACCTGGGAGTGTCAGAGGTACCTGGGACTATCGGAGGTGTACCTGGGACATCGGAGGTGTACCTGGGAGTGTCAGTGAGTACCTGGGAGGCTGGGAGGAACCTGGGAGGTCAGGGGTGTACTTGGGAGTGTCTGAGGTGTACCTGGGAGGTCAAGAGGTGTACCTGGGAGGTTGGGGGTGTACCAGGAGCTCAGGAGTACCTGGGAGTGTCGGAGGTGTACCTGGGAGTGTCGGATGTGTACCTGGGAGTGTGAGAGGTAGCAGGAGGAGGAGGTACTGGAGCACGGGTTGTACCAGGGAGTGCTGGGGTGAGTACCTGGGAGGCTGGGGTGAGTACCTGGGAGGTTGGGGAGGTGACCTGGAGGGGGCATGGGAGTGTCTGAATACCTGGGAGTAGCCAGAGGTGTACCTGGGAGGTCAGGGTGTACCAGGGAGTGCAGTGGAGTACCTGGGAGTGTCAGTGGAGTACCTGGGAGGCCGAGAGGTGAACCTGGAGTGTCAGGGGTGTACTTGGGAGGTCTGAGGTGTACCTGGGAGTGCCAGGAGGTACCTGGGAGTGTCAGGGGTGTACCAGGGAGTGCTGGGTGAGTACCTGGGAGGTCGGAGGTACCTGGGAGTGTCAGAGGTGTACCTGGGAGTGTCAGGGGGTGTACCTGGGAGGTCAGAGGTGTACCTGGGAGTGTCTGAGGTGTATCTGGGAGTGTCAGAGGTGTACCTGGAGAGCTGGAGAGAACTAGGGAGTGTAAGAGGTGTACCGGGAGGCTCGGAGGTACCAGTTAGTGTCAGAGGTGTACCTGGGAGTGTCAGAGGTGTACCAGGAGTGTCAGAGGAGTATGTGGGAGGCTGGAGGTGTACCTGGGAGTGTCGGATGTACTGGGAGTATCAGAGGTGTACCTGGGAGGCCAGAAGTGTACCTGGGACTATCGGAGGTGTACTGGGTGTACCGGAGGTAACCTGGGAGTGTCAGAGAGGTGTACCTGGAGCATCGAGGCTGGAGGCTGGGGTGCAATGGAGCAGCGGTGTAACTGGGAGTTCCGGAGAAACTGGGAGTGTCAGAGGTGTAACTGGGAGCATCAGAGGTGTACTTGGAGGTGTGTACCTGGAGAGTGTCAGAGGTGTACTGATGTCACGGGTTGTACCAGGGACAGTGTGGAACATGTGGAGTGTTGGGGAGGCCTGGGAGTGCAAGGAGGCACCTGGGAGCAAAATTGGAAGTGTTGAGACCTGGGAGGTTGAGAGGTACTGGGAGGTGTCAGGAGTGTTGGGTGAGTACCTGGGAGCAGCGGAGGTGTACCTGGGAGTAAGCGATGTGTACTGGGAGGAGAGGTGTAGCAGGGAGTGTTAGAGGTGTACTGGGAGTGAGAGATGAACAAGGGAGTGTCAGAGAAATGGAAAGCCAGAGGTGTACCTGGGACTAATGGGAGGTGTACCTGGGAGACGGAGGTGTACTTGGAGTGTCAGAGGTGTACCCAGTGGTACCTGGGAGGTCAGAGGTGTACCTGGGAGGCAACCAGGAGTGCCGGGTGGAGTACCTGGGAGTGTCAGTGAGTGGCCCAAGGTCAGAGGTGAACCTGGGAGTGTCAGGGGTGTACTTGGAGTGTCTGAGGTGTACCTGGGAGTGTCTGAGGCACCTGGGAGTGTCTGAGGTGTACCTGGGAGTGTCAGAGGTGTACCTGGGAGTATCAGAGGTACCAGGGAGTGTCAGGACTACCTGGGAGGTCCGAGGTGTACCTGGGAGTGTTCGGAGGTTTCACCTGGGAGGCTCGGAGGTGTGGGAGTGGCAGAGGTGTACCTGGGAGTGTCAGAGATGTACCTGGAGTGTCTGAGGTGTACCTGGGAGTGTCTGAGGTTTACCTGGGAGTGTCTGAGGTGTACCTGGGAGTGTCTGAGGTGTACCTGGGAGTGTAGGGTACCTGGGAGTATCAGTGTACCAGGAGTGTCATTGACTACCTGGGAGTGTCTGAGGTGTACCTGGGAGGTCAGAGGTGCACTGGGAGTGCGAGGAGGTACTGGAGTGTCTGAGGTACCTCGGAGTGTCAGTGAGTACCTGGGAGGTCAAAGGGCACTGGGAGCATCGGAGGTGTGCTGGGAATGTCGGAGGTGTACCTGGGAGTGCCAGAGGTGCACCTCGGGAGCAATGGAGGTACCTGAAGTAGTCACAGGTGTACCTGCGAGTGTCAGGAGGTGTACTGCCAATGTCAGAGGTACCAGAGGCTGAGAGGTGTACCGGAATGTCAGAGGTGTACCTGGGAGGTCGGAGGTGTACTGGGAAATCAGAGGTGTACCTGGGAATGCCGGGGGTGAGTGGGCCTGGGAGGTTGGGGAGTGCCTGGGAGGCTCAGAGGTGTACCTGGAGCGAGGTACTGAGTGACAGAGGTACCTGGGAGGTGGGAGAACTGTACCTGGGAGTGTCAGAGAGGTACCTGGGAGTGTCGGAGGCACTGGGAGGTCAGAGAGGTACCTGGGAGTATCAGAGGTGTATCTGGGAGCGTCAGGGTACTGGGAGCAAGTCAGGGTGTAACTGGGAGTGTTGGAGGTGAACTGGGAGGTCAGAGTGCACTGGGAGCACCAGAGGTGTACCTGGGAGTGTCAGTGGTGTACCTAGGGAGTGTCAGAGGTGTACCTGGGAGTGTCACGGTTGTACTAGGAGCAGTCAGTGAAGTACCTGGGAGTGTCAGGAGTACCTGGGAGGTTGGGAGGTGAAACCTGGGAGGTTGGGGTGTACTTGGGAGTGTCTGAATGGGAGTGCTGAGGTAACATGGGAGGTTAGGGGTGTACCAGGGAGTGTCAGGTGGAGCCTGGGAGGCCGGGAGGTGTACCTGGGTGTCGGATGTACCTGGGAGTGTGAGAGGTGTAGGGAGTGTTAGAGGTGTACCTGGGAGTGTGAGGTGAACAAGGAGTGTCAGAGAAGTACCTGGGAGGCTGAGGTGTACCTGGGACTACGGAGGTACCTGGGAGCATCGGAGGTACCTGGGAGGTTGGGTGAGTACCTGGGAGCAAGAGGTGAACCTGGGAGTGTCAGGGTGTACTTGGGAGTGTCTGAGGTGTACCTGGGAGTGTCAGAGGTGTACCTGGGAGTGTCAGGGGTGTACCAGGGAGGCCAGTGGAGTACCTGGGAGGCCGGGAGGTACCTGGGAGGCCGGATGTACCTGGGAGGTGAGAGGTAGCAGGGTGTTAGGGAGGTGTACCTGGGAGTGTTGGGTTGTACCAGGGAGGCTGGGGGTGGGAGTACCTGGGAGTGCTGGGTGAGTACCTGGGAGTGTCAGAGGAACCTGGGAGTGTTGGGTGTACTTGGGAGGCCTGAGGTACCTGGGAGTGTCAGAGGTGTACCTGGGAGGTCAAACCAGGAGGTCAGGAGTACCTGGGAGGCAGTGGAGTACCTGGGAGTCTCAGAGGTGAACCTGGGAGGTCAGGTGTACTTGGAGTGTCTGAGGTGTACCTGGGAGGTCAGAGGTGTACCTGGGAGTGTCAGGGGTGTACCAGGGAGTGTCAGTGAGTACCTGGGAGTGCCGGAGGTGTACCTGGAGTGTCAGAGGTGTACCTGGGAGTGTTGGGGTGTACCTGGGAGTGTCAGGAGGTGTACCTGGGAGTGTCTGAGGTGTATCTGGGAGTGTCTGAGGTATCTGGGAGTGTCAGAGGAGAACCAGGAGCAAGAGGTGTACCTGGGAGTGCTGGAGGTGTACCAGTAGTGTCAGAGGTGTACCTGGGAGTGTCAGAGGTGTACCAGGAGTGTCAGAGGAGTATGTGGGAGTGTCAGCGGTGTACCTGGGAGTGTCGGATGTGTACCTGGGAGTACAGAGGTGTACCTGGGAGGCTGGGAAGTGTACCTGGGACTATCGAGGTGTACCTGGGTGCACGGAGGTGTACCTGGGAGTGCTCAGAGGTGTACCTGGGAGTATCAGAGGTATCTGGGAGCAAGCCAGTGTACCTGGGAGTGTCAGGGTGTAACTGGGAGTCCCGGAGGTGAAACTGGGAGGTCAGAGGTGTAACTGGGAGCACAGAGGTACCTGGGAGTGTCAGGTGGTACCTGGGAGTGTCAGAGGTACCTGGGAGTGTCACGGGTTGTACCAGGGAGTGTCAGTGGAGTACCTGGGAGTGTCAGTGGAGTACCTGGGAGTGTCAGAGGTGAACCTGGGAGTGTCAGGGGTGTACTTGGGAGTGTCTGAGGTGTACCTGGGAGTGTCAGAGGTGTACCTGGGAGTGTCAGGGGTGTACCAGGGAGTGTCAGTGGAGTACCTGGGAGTGTCGGAGGTGTACCTGGGAGTGTCGGATGTGTACCTGGGAGGTGAGAGGTGTAGCAGGGAGTGTTAGAGGTGTACCTGGGAGTGAGAGATGAACAAGGAGGTCAGGAGAGTGACCTGGGAGGTCAGAGGTGACCTGGGACTATCGGAGGTGTACCTGGGAGTATCGGGAGGTGTACCTGGGAGGCTCAGAGGTGTACCTGGGAGTGTCGGTGGTGTACCTGGGAGTGTCAGAGGTGTACCTGGGAGTGTCAGGGGTGTACCAGGGAGTGTCAGTGGAGTACCTGGGAGGCCGGGGGTGAGCACCTGGGAGGTCAGAGGTGAACCTGGGAGTGTCAGGGGTGCACTGGGAGTGTCTGAGGTGCACGGGAGTGTCAGAGGTACCTGGGAGTGTCAGGGGGCACCAGGGAGGTCAGTGGAGCACCTGGGAGTGTCGGAGGTGTACCTGGGAGTGCCGGATGTACCTGGGAGTGTCAGAGGTGTAGCAGGGAGTGTGAGAGGTGAACAAGGAGGCTGGGAGGAGACCTGGGAGTGTCAGAGGTACCTGGGACTATCGGAGGTGTACCAGGAGCATCGGAGGTACCTGGGAGTGTCAGAGGTGTACCTGGGATATCATAGGTGTATCTGGGAGTGTCAGGTGTACCTGGGAGTGTCAGGGTGTAACTGGGATTGTCAGTGTAACTGGGAGTGTCGGAGGTGTACCTGGGAGTGTCAGAGGTATACCTGGGAGAGCATCAGAGGTGTACCTGGGATTGCTCAGAGGGTGTACCTGGAAGTGTCAGATGTGTACCTGGGAGTGTCAGGGAGTACCTGTGAGTGTCAGGAGGTGTACCTGGGAGGTCAGGGGGTACCTGGGAGTGTCAGAGTGTACCTGGGAGTGTCAGGGTGGTACCTGGGAGTGCTGGAGGTGTACCTGGGAGTGCCTGAGGTGTACCTGGGAGGTGAGAGGAGTACCTGGGAATGTCAGAGGTGTACCTGGGAGTGTCTGAGGTACCAGTGTTGGGGGTGGAGTACATGGGAGCTCAAAGTGTACCTGGGAGTATCGGAGGTGTGCTGGGAATATTGGAGGTGTACCTGGGAGAGTGCCAGAGGTGTACCCGGAGTGTCGGAGGTACCTGAAGTGTCACAGGTGTGGCCTGAAGTTCACAGGTGTACCGCGGGAGTGTCAGAGGTGTAGCTGCCAATGTCAGAGGTGTACCTGGAGGTGTCAGAGGTACCTGGGAATGCCGAGGTGTACCTGGGAGTGTCGGAGGTGTACCTGGGAGGTCAGAGGTGTACCAGGGAATGCAGTGAGTACCTGGGAGTGTCAGAGAGTTCTGGGAGTGTCAGAGGTGTACCTGGGAGTGTCAGAGGTGTACCTGGGAGTGTCAGAGGTACCTGGGAGGTCAGAGGTGCACGGGAGGAGAACTGTACCTGGGAGTGGCAAGAGGTGTACCTGAGAGCCGGAGGTGTACCTGAGAGCCGGAGGTGGGAGTGTCAGAGGTGTACCTGGGAGTGCTCGGAGGTGTACCTGGGAGTGTCTGGAGGTGTACCTGGGAGTGTCGGGATGTACCTGGCAGTGTCAGGGGTGCAGCAGGAGTGTTAGAGGTGCACCAGTTAGTGTCGGTGTACCTGGGAGGTCAAAGGAGTACCTGGAGTGTCAGAGGTGTACCTGGTATTGTGAGTGGTGTACCTGGGAGTGTCAGAGGTGTACCTGGTATTGTGAGTGGTGTACCTGGGAGCAAGGTCAGAGGTGTACTCAGTGTGAGTGGTGTACCTGGGAGTGTCAGAGGTGTACCTGGTAGTGTGAGTGGTGTACCTGGGAGTGTCAGAGGTGTACCTGGGAGTGTCAGGGGTGTACCTGGGAGTGTCAGAGGTGTATCTGGGAGTGTCTGAGGCCTGGGAAGTCAGAGGAGAACTAGGAGTGTAAGAGGTGTACCTGGGAGTGTCAGAGGTGTACCAGTTAGTGTCAGAGGTGTACCTGGGAGTGTCAGAGGTGTACCAGGGAGGTCAGAGGAGTACGTGGGAGGTTAAGCGTGTACCTGGGAGTGTCGGATGTGTACCTGGGAGTATCAGGAGGTGTACCTGGGAGTGTCAGAAGTGTACCTGGGACTATCGGAGGCACTGGGGTGTATCGGAGGTGTACCTGGGAGGTCAGGAGGTACCTGGGAGTATCAGAGAGGTGTATCTGGAGTGTCAGGGGTACCTGGGAGTGTCAGGGTAACTGGGAGTGTGGAGAAACTGGGAGTGTCAGAGGTGTACCTGGGAGCATCAGAGGTGTACCTGGGAGTGTCAGTGGTGTACCTGAGAGCCAGAGGTGTACTGGGAGTGTCAAGGTTGTACCAGGAGTGTCAGTGGAATGGGAGTGTGTGGAGTACTGGGAGTCAGAGGTGAACCTGGGAGTGTAGGGGTGTACTTGGGAGTGTCTGAGGTGTACCTGGGAGTGTCAGAGGTGTACCTGGGAGGTCAGGGGTGTACCAGGGAGGTCAGTGGAGTACCTGGGAGTGTCGGAGGTGTACCTGGGAGTGTCGGAATGTGTACCTGGGAGGGAGAGGTGTAGCAGGAGTAGCAGAGTGTACCTGGAGGTGAGAGATGAACAAGGGAGGTCAGAGAGTACCTGGGAGTGTCAGAGGTGTACCTGGGACTATCGGAGGTGTACCTGGGAGGCCGGAGGTGTACCGGGAGGTCAGAGGTGTACCTGGGAGTGTCAGTGGTGTACCTGGGAGTGTCAGAGGTGTACCTGGGAGTGGGGTGTACCAGGAGGTCAGTGGAGTACCTGGGAGTGTCAGTGGAGTACCTGGGAGGTCAGAGGTGAACCTGGGAGGTTAGGGGTGTACTTGGGAGTGTCTGAGGTGTACCTGGGAGGTGTGAGGTACCTGGGAGGTCAGGGGTGTACCAGGGAGTGTCAGTGAGTACCTGGAGTGTCGGAGGTGTACCTGGGAGTGTCGGATGTGTACCTGGGAGTGTCAGAGGTAGCAGGGAGTGTTAGGAGGTACCTGGAGTGTGAGAGGTGAACAAGGGAGTGTCAGAGGAGTACCTGGGAGTGTCAGAGGTGTACCTGGGACTGAAGTGTCACAGGTGTACCTGAGTGTCAGAGGCACCTGCCAATGTCAGAGGCCTGGAATGTCAGAGGTGTACCTGGGAGTGTCGGAGGTGTACCTGGGAGTGTCAGGAGGCACCAGGGAATGTCAGTGGAGTACCTGGGAGTGTCAGAGGAGTTCCTGGGAGGCTGCAGAGGTGTACCTGGGAGTGTCAGAGGTGTACCTGGGAGTGTCAGGAGGTACCTGGGAGGTGAGAACTGTACCTGGGAGTGTCAGAGGTGCACGGAGTGTCGGAGGTGCACCTGGGAGTCGGAGGTGTACCTGGGAGGTGTCAGAGGTGTACCTGGAGCAGCTGGGAGGTACCTGGGAGTGTCTGAGGTGTACCTGGAGTGTCAAGGAGTACCTGGGAGTGTCAGGAGGTGTACTGGTAGTGTGAGTGGTGTACCTGGGAGGTCAGGAGAGGTACCTGGTAGTGTGAGTGGTGTACCTGGGAGTGTCAGAGGTACCTGTGCAGGAGTGGTGTACCTGGGAGGCCAGGAGGTGTACCTGGGAGTGTCAGGGGTACCTGGAAGTGCCAGAGGTGTACCTGGGAGTGTCTGAGGTATTGGGAGTGGAGAGGTGTAGTAGGAGTGTTAGGAGGTGTACCTGGGAGGTGAGAGGTGAACAAGGAGTGTCAGAGGAGTACCTGGAGTGTCAGGAGGTGTACCTGGGACTATCGGAGGTGTACCTGGGAGTATCGGAGGTGTACCTGGGAGTGTCAGAGGTGTACCTGGGAGTATCATAGGTGTATCTGGGAGTGTCAGGGGTGTACCTCGGTCAGGGGTGTAACTGGGCATGTCAGGGGTGTAACTGGGAGTGTCAGGGGTTTAACTGGGAGTGTCGGAGGTGTACTCGGGAGTGTCAGAGGTACCTGGGAGTGTCAGAGGTATACCTGGGAGTATCAGAGGTGTACCTGGGATTGTCAGAGGTGTACCTGGAAGTGTCAGAGGTGTTCCTGAGAGTGTCAGAGTTGTACCTGGGATTGTCAGAGGTGTGCCTAGGAGTGTCAGATGTGTACCTGGGAGTGTTAGAGGTGTACCTGTGAGTGTCAGAAGTGTACCTGGGACTATCGGAGGTGTACCTGGGGTGTATCGAGGTGTACCTGGGAGTGTCAGAGGTGTACCTGGGAGTATCAGAGGATCTGGGAGTGTCAGGGTGTACCTGGGATTGTCAGGGGGTGTAACTGGGAGTGCCGGAGGTGAACTGGGAGGCCAGGAGGTGTAACTGGGAGCATCAGAGGTGCACTGGGAGGTTCAGTAGGTACCTGGGAGTGTCAGAGGTGTACCTGGGAGTGTCACGGGTTGTACCAGGGAGTCAGGTGAGTACCTGGGAGTGTCAGTGGAGCACTGGGAGGCCGTGAACCTGGGAGGTCAGGGGTGTACTGGGAGTGTCTGAGGTACCTGGGAGGTCAAGAGGTGTACCTGGGAGGTCAGGGGTGTACCAGGGAGGTCAGGAGTACCTGGGAGTGTCGGAGGTGTACCTCGGGAGTGTCGGAGGTGTACCTGGGAGGGTCGGATGTGTACCTGGGAGGTGAGAGGTGTAGCAGGG
>NW_024740036.1:0-20294 GCF_018991925.1 Homarus americanus | reverse complement strand
TTTACACCTGACTCCTGCAGCCTAACTCACCAACTGACCAAACCTACAAATTTATATAAATTGTTATTGTCATATATCTATGTCAACTATTTGGACATCAGTGGCTATTAGATATTCTTTTTTTTACTACTACTTTTGATAAGTTTTAATATCACTAACTAGTGGTGGTACCAACCGGCATAATTGATTTTATATAAACATAGAGCTAATAATTTAATGTTTTTTCCTTTTGATAAATACTGACTTAGACATTTTATTTGACAAAATGCTGAATCAATTTTATCATCGAGTTTAAAGGATATAGTTTAAATTACATTGTTCTTCTGTAAGTGAAACTTATCTGCTTAATCTGTTTTAACTATGAGTAATGTGGTGTTAACTGTCTACGACGATGAAGTATTGTGAAGTAAATACGCCTAACGAGACTAGATTTAGCAAAAAACATTGTCACTTGTTATTTAAGCTGATAGTAAGTATTCTCAAAGGGTATTCAACTCATTTATTTACTGAATAAAACATCTGATAGTTACAGTAAAAACAACATAATTCAACACCTGACTTCCTAGCTTACATTCATGTCCATTTCACGGTCTTGTATATAACTAGCTGTAAGGTTATGCTCTTTTGGGGGGTTTAAACATGCACGACCTTAAGGTTACGTCCAAATTCTACTAATGACGTAGTAAGTAGCTATAAGATTTTTCTGGTTATATATATAGTTCAAACAATAAGTATTCATTCAATATTACTAAAGTAATGTTCATGTATATAATGTATTAGCATTCTGATTTAGCGTAAAAAAAATTGAATGCAAAAGAATATTCATGCCTGACGTCTAAGTTTTATATGCTTAGTACAAATTAACAGATTAAATGTATTTACAAGTTTTAAAACAGATTATCCACTTTGCTGTTAAATTATAAAGAGCTAAAAAGTTTTTAAACACATTAAAGAAATATACATGTAAACACCAGCATACTCGCGTTACAGAGTAAAAAGTATCAGAAAGTTTTGAAAATAGTCACAGGTAAATTAAGTGATATTTCGAATATACTCAACAAATATTGCAAGATTATATACGCCAAGAACACAGCAGACCTTTTTGTGCAAGTATTTACAAATTCTATTGAATCCTAGATAAGAAACAATATTGAGACGGTATATATTAATATATATATACTAATTTATATCTGTATTATAATCATGCTATGGATATATTTCCAACGCATAAAAGTATTTTCATCTCATAATACAGGTAATTCAAAATTTTTACGTTCTATAATCCATAACTAAGGAATATCTTATATATATATATATATATATATATATATATATATATATATATATATATATATATATATATATATATATATATATATATATATATATATACATATAAGGTATAGTTTTAAGTTATTAAAATTATTATAATTATGAGATATACAACTATAACATAGCTACAGTATATGCACAAGAGCGCATACCTCTAATAAATAATGTAATTAAGAAACATGCAATATTGTTTTTTCACTTATGATGCCACACAACTTACTTTACTCTCATGTTTCACCACGCTATAAACATCTTGTATAAAAATCGATGATATTGATATTCATAACAGTAAAATCATTTAATTTATAAATAAGATAATTCATCAAAATAAGTTTGTCAAGCAGCAAGGAGCCATTTTACTTAACAGATGTTTTCTGTATACAAATTTTCGACCGAGAGAGAGAGAGAGAGAGAGAGAGAGAGAGAGAGAGGTAACGTTTTGAAAATTTTATCTGACGCAGAGCTGAAAAATAATACCCAAATGGATTGATCTCTTAATCTGGTGTTCCGTGTCGGGTTCATCATCAGCGCCATGTATACAGTACTGTTAGTTGACAGATAATTATATTCTGTAATTCTTAGAGGAAGCTCGATCCCGTGTACCGAGTGTTGGGATGTGAGGCTCTTTACCGTGTAACTAAGAGATGCAGGTAACAAGAGATGAAGATGGGGACAATAAGAGGGAGTAAGAAAGGAAGAGAGAGGGTTGAGAACGAAAAATGAGACAGGCAGACACGGGGAGAGAGTGAGAGACAGACGGACAGACAGACAGAAAATCATTGAAAAGGAGACAGAGGCAGAATGAGTTTAGAATAAGACGGTAGAACAAATAAAGTGATGGAAAGAAATAGACAAAACAAGAAAATAAGTGAAAGAAATAGATAAAAAACGCTGACAGAAATAGAGGGAAACTGAACCAGACAGAGAGAGAGAAATATGAACAGGGAGAGAGAGAGAGAGAGGGAGAGAGAGAGAGAGAGGCAGAAGTGGTCAACGAGAGAGGGTGAGGAAGAAAAAGAAAGAAGGAAGGAAGAGAGAGAGAGGGAGAGAGAAAGATGAACAGACAGACAGACAGAGAGAAGGACGATGCATGAGGGGAGCAGGTCGCAGCTGCTTGCATGACAGTCCTGGGATAAAAAAACCAGCATGAGAAGCTACGTGCTGAGGGGGTAATATGTCATGCACGGACCTTCTTAGGCAACTCTTGCGTGTGTTCAGGTGTTCCGTGTGTTTAGGCGTTCCGTGTGTTTAGCTGTTGCGTGTATTCATGCGTTGCGTGTATTCATGCGTTCCGTGTGTTCAGGTGCTCCGTGTATTCATGCATTCCGTGTGTTCAGGTGTTGCGTGTATTCATGCGTTCCGTGTGTTCCGTGTGTTCAGGTGTTCCGTGTGTTCAGGCGTTCCGTGTGTTTATGCGTTCCGTGTGTTCAGGTGTTCCGTGTGTTCAGGTGTTCCGCGTGTTCAGGCATCCCGTGTGTTTAGATGTTGCATATGTTCAGGCGTTCCGTGCGTTCAGCTGTTCCGTGTGTTCAGGTGTTCCGTGTATTCATGCGTTCCATGTGTTCAGGTGTTCCGTGTATTCATGCGTTCCGTGTGTTCAGGTATTCCGTGTATTCAGGCGTTCCGTCCGTTTAGGTGTTCCATGTGTTCAGGAGTTCCGTGTGTTTAGGCGTTCCGTGTATTCAGGTGTTGAGCGTATTCATGCGTTCCGTGTGTTCAGGTGTTTCGTGTGTTCAGGTGTTCCGTGTGTTCAGGTGTTCCGTGTGTTCATGTATTCAGGTGTTCCGTGTGTTCAGAGCGTTCCCTGCGTTTAGGTATTCTGTGTTCCATGTGTTACGTGTGTTCAGGTGTTCTGTGTATTCAGGCATTCCGTGTGTTTAGGTGTTCCGTGTGATCATGTATTCAGGTGTTCCGTGTGTTCAGGCGTTCCCTGCGTTTAGGTATTCTGTGTGTTCAGGTGTTCCGCGTGTTCAGGTGTTCCGTGTGTTCAGGTGTTCCCTGTTATAGTATTCCGTGTGCTCAGATGTTCTGTGTTACGTATGTTCAGTTGTTCTGTGTATTCAGGCGTTCCGTGTGTTTAGGTGTTCCGTGTGTTCACGTATTCAGGTGTTCCATGTGTTCAGGCGCTCCGTGAGATTAGGTGTTCCGTGTTATCATGTATTCAGGTGTTCCATGTGTTTAGGCGTTCCGTGTGTTAAGGTGTTCCGTGTGTTCAGGTGTTCCGTGTATCTAGGTGGTCGGTGTGTTTAGGTGTTCCGTGTGTTCAGGTGTTCCGTGTTATAGTATTCCGTGTGCTAAGGTGTTCCATGTGTTCCGTGTTCAGGTGTTCCGCGTGTTTAGGCGGTCAATGTCTGAGGAGTAATGCAGACACACGTTTTGTGCCCTAATAAAATCAGTGTGTGTGTGTGTGTGTGTGTGTGTGTGTGTGTGTGTGTGTGAATACAATAATATGAAGCACCTTAATACTAAAAGACCCATTTTCTTATATAATCATGTACTGTATTATTTTCTTGTCATACGCACAACTCTTACACCCACATGGGGCTAAATGGCCCCCTTAAGCTAGTTTGCCATTGGGTTGTGCTTGTAGCGTAGTATTTCTAAGGCAGACGTCGAAATTTAACTTAACCTGACGGGCTCCCTCTAACTGAAGGTGTTCCGTCTTATGCGGCCTGTGAGCACACGAGACCTCAGTCGATATGAAGAGTATTTTATTACAATGTATCCAAAACTTTACCAGGATGTGCAAATAACATCTGAACGTAAATACGAAGTAAACACAGAATAAATAAACACATAAGTTACTTGAAAGCACATAACACCTAAGGACAAGGAACACATCAACACAGCAACACCTCAAACATCTCAACGACCTCAACAGAAAAAAACTCAAACAAGAAACACTATAAGAACAAGGAACATATCAACATAGCAACACCTCAAACAAGGTACACCTCAACACACAAGAGCAACTCAAACAAGGAAAGTTTCAATGCAAAAGAACACCTAAACACAAAAAAATGAAACGAGAAACACCATAATAACAAGGAACATATCAACACAGCAATACCTCAAACAAGGAACACCTTAACCCATAGGAATACATCAACAAGAAACATCTTAAAACACAGGAACACTTCAACAGGCAACATGTCAACCCATGCAAGTTACCCAAAGCAGTAAACATAAGCACGACACATTGAAAACTCAGACCTAAAGCAAGTGAGCAAGTGACTTTGTGTTACGTATTGGTGGTACGGAACTACAGGGGATTTGGGTCCTATAAAAAACAGCTGATAATACAGGTACAAAGATTGTTATTAGTGAATGATATTTATATTGATGACTGTTCCTCATAACAACCAACACTGTCATATTTCACTCTGGCAAGATACGATACTAAAAGCACATACATTTCCTAATCACCCCAGAGGTTCAAGATGGTATACTGTACTCTGCTTAAATAAAAATATATGACTGACGATAAAAGTACATACGAAAAACAAGAATAATTCACAATTACTTAAAAAAACAAAACAATACCACGACCACCCAACAGATATACAATAACACCTTTCTCCTTGTAGTAAAATTAGTAGAAAAACTACTACGAAACAATCACACACCACTTACTCGGTAGAATTAATGACAGTCATGTGGCCGCAAATATAGCGATATAAGTGGCTACGAAAAAGTTACGATGGTATTTACTTAGGCAGCAAGTCAAGATGATGTCGCATCAATGAGGACAACTGCATGAGCTGTTCAATGGTCTGGAGACAGTCAAACGTCCTTTAACATTACGAAATGCAAGACCCTACAAATAGGATACAACAACCCCAATCACAACTATTCTGTTAATGACAACTTCCTGGATACTGTCGGTAAGTTAAAATCTGTAGGCGTTGTGACAGATCAATCAATCACTTGAAGGCGACGCAACAAGTGGGGGGGATGCCCCAGCAGTAATAATAATAATAATAAAAAAAATATATTTGGGAATTATAAAGCGTACCTTTGAATACAATGATAAGAAAATGCTTCTTATTGTATGGATTTTTGTATTCAGGCATGGAAACCCTACCTCCAGAAAGATCTAACACCCATAGAAAAGGTGCAACCAAGATGATTCTTTAATTATGCCATCTCGATTATCCAAGTAAACTAAGGGCCTCAAGACGAACAACTATTCAGAAAAAAGCCCAATAGAACAGATCTCATTAAAACAATTAAAATCTTGAAAGGGACAACACGAAGGGACAACTTCAAGCTCACCAAGCTATCATGCAGAACGAACACAAGGAAATACTTCTTCACATAGAGTGACAGAGAGTGATAGATCTATGGGACGTTCTCCCAGCTCAAACCGTGGAATCGAGAACAGTACTGGGCTTCAAAATAGCCCTAGACAAAATTAACAAGATCAATGGAGGGATCCTACACAGGCCACTGGTCTTCCCTTGACTTGGCCACCTCTAGTAGGTGGCCGTTAGGTAAAGAAGAGGCACACAATAAACTACCCCATATTAAGGACAGCCACGGGTCTTAAAGGACACGACAGAGCACGACACCTCCAGATATCTTGAATTACGAATACAACAGCCGAGGACACCTGACTATGTTAATCATTTACTGCTGTTCATTTTACACTTGGAGCACCACTACTACAATTATATGTTAATATTACTTAAGCAATATAAATCAAAATCTGTCCTGAAAGGTATATTACCTTTTTTTATTGGAGATGAAAGATATTTTTTCAGTTACGAGAAACTTCACCTCCTTGAGCGTCAGTCTGAGATTTTTACAAGTCACTGTTCTTCTTCAACTATAAGTCTCTTGGTGATAATTTATCCTCTGTTATGTGCTCTATTCAAAATGTTCCAAGTTTTTACAAACTGGAGTCGAGTACAAGAGATTTTGTTTTGTTTTTTCTGAGCGAGAAAACACACATAATATTAACGTTTATGACGTCATCAGCCAGGCTTGCTCTCATTGGTCGGAAGTTCTTGTCGAAAAATTTGAATTTGGTTCATTATTGGAAATATTAATTAATCTTTAAAGCTTTAAAATCAGGTTATTACGGAAAATATGCACCTGTGCCCGGATAGGCTATTTACCGCAAAACCAAAACCCAAACTGGCAACTACATGTTGGTTATGTCCATGTTTCATAAGATGAGGAATAATTGTTTAATATTCTGTATGTACTGTATATGCCTTCACTGACTTACTCTTTATAATAGCTCATCTTCTATTCTTTCTTAATTATGATTCATAAAAACTACAAGCATAGCAACTATTCAAAAGTTATGGAACGAATAGTTACATATTTTTTTTTTGTACGAATTAAAGAGTTAAATCAAAATTCCTAAGTACCGACATAACACAGCGAGGATGTTTCTATATAAATGAATTTAAAACTAACACTCTCTACGATAAACAAATTTGTTATATTCAAGCAATAAAAATAAATGATAATTCAACTAGGAATGTATCAGATCTTTCAGCTGTTTTTAATTTTGATTACAAACGAAAACAATAGTGGTGATTCATGTCGATAAGTTATCAATAAATTAAAAAACAAGACAAAAGAGATTATTAATAACAAAATCATTGAATAAGTTGAATACACTTAACTGTATAGTACTTATTTTCCGTAATAATCTGATATTAAGCTGTACAGAATAATTAATATTTCCAATAATGAACCAACTTATAAGTTTTCGACAAGAACTTGTGACCAATGAGAATAGGCGAGGCTGATGACGTCAAGAACTTCTGACCAATGGGAATAGGCTAGGCTGATGACGTCGACGTGTGTGTGTGTGTGTGTGGGTGTTTCTCGGTTAGAAAAAAGATACAATCTCGTGTACTTGAACCATTAAAAAAACAAAACAAAAATTAATATTTTAAGCCGTTGACATTACTGAAGATAAGTTGTCACCGAACGGCTTAATTGTTGAAGATTTTAGTAAAAAGGAGAAAATTTCCTTTTGAACTTCTCTGACTGACACTTCACAAGGTGTTGTTTCTCAACGCTGAAACAACTCCCATCATCTATAAAATACACACAAGGTAAGATACGTTTTCGGGAAAGAACTTTATATGGTATAATAAACTAGGACTAATAATGGTGATAATAGGGTATTCATGATCGAACAGTAGTTGGGGCTGAAACTAAAAATTTACCGATAATATAATAGTTCTTTCTTGGGAGAATCAGGTTGTTTCCCATATTGAAATTCAATTTTTTAAGGTAACGCGATATTAAAAGTTGGTATAAATCGAATGGCGGTGTTGACTGAATAATTACCGTATTTAGTTATAGATAAATGCAGTATTAGAGTTCAGGTGGAAAATGAAAGGAATTATCAGCAGTAAGAGGTTAACGTAGGTGACGCCGCCTACACCTGTCCTCCCCTGCCTCCACCTGTCCTCTCCCGCCTCCACCTGTCCTCTCTCTCCCATTTGTCCTCCCTCCTCCTCACTCTCTCCCCTTCCCCTCCCTCTTCTTTCAGCCTTCCCTCCCTAACACTTCCCATAACAACTGTGCATGTTCAACAGTGATGTAACAATGACATGAAAATCTACTTCACTCATGCATAAGAAAACAAATTGACGCAGAATTCACACGATGATGGGAGGGGAGGGGAAGGGAGGGGGGGGGAGGGGAGGGGGGAAGGGAAGGGAAGGGAAGGGAAGGGAAGGGGAGGGAAGGGAGAGGTGTAATATCTTGCCACACCATAAACAAACAGTCGACTTATTCAACTTCTTAGATGGAAAATTCACCAAACTCAGCATTTTAAACCTACTATTTTTCCCAAATTCTTCCTTGAGTACATATTTTTCCAGGGATGAAAACACACAATTCGCCTCGCAAATAACTCAGTCTCAACCTATTCCAACTTCATTGAACACAAGAGATGAAACTTACCTTCAGATTTACTAATAGAAACTAGAACATTTTCCCCAATGTCTAGAACAATGATAAAGAGTTCTATATAATTTCTGATCGTTGTGGACAAGTGTAATTACCAACATCATTACGTGTTTAAAAGACTTCAGCTGTATGTCTACACTGTCTACAGTATGTATATTGTTTATACAGTACGTGCTGAATCATTGTGAACATGTAATACGATTTTACTAAATATCTATCTGAACAACGATGTATGTATGTATGTATCCAGGCACTTTAGCTTAACTCTCAGCTCACAGCGTAAGGAATGTTTGCTGCCTCACCGACTCAAACACGAGACGTTTTTCTTCACTCTGGGGACACGAGATGAGATCATTTACCCTATCGAGGCCCGCAAAGTGAGGAACATTTTCCCACCTAATGTGTGTAAACTTTCTCACACTTTTTCACCTTAAACAACAGAGTGAGAGAGGCGGTGTGTGTGTGTGTGGTGTGTGTGTGTGTGTGTGTGTGTGTAAACTTAACAATAATAAAATATAGTACCACGTCAGATAATTACGTCAAGAATCAAACAGAAGTTAAATTTCAAGAGACAAATGAGATTCACTGAGCGAAAAACTAATTAAAAACTAAAATGTAAAGTTTCACGAATTGTCATAAAAAATAAAGAGATGATTGATAATAACTAGAGATCCATGAAATTAGATCCAATCAGAGTAGACGGATTGAATTATGAACAGCGACCGACAACATTTTTAGGGGACCTTAAATCTAGCGATTAAAGTTATCTTAAACTGAGTGATGGCAACCCTACCATACAGTACATCATACGAGTAACAATACATACATACACAACAAGACAAAGACATCATACACAGGAGCGGCCTCGTTATACACCATACACAACACTGTATACTGTACACTGGTGTATAAAGAAAATGTTGTTGACTCTTTTTAGTTTATAAAATAGAAATAAACAACTTGAGATAAATAAAACTGTGACCCGTTTTGACAGCCATACCTCGCTCACCGGGCCAGACACTATACCTACGGCCAAACTTAACTTAACCTAACCTAACCTAACCTAACTTAACCTAACCTAACCTAACAATCAAGTGGTCATATTTATAAACTACATTCCCGATGAACTTCAAAATAAATCGTAACTTAATTATTTTGGGTGTAAGAAATAACCAAAAACAATTTACGGACAAAACGTTGATGTATTGAAGTAAAAGTTCGTAATTATGGGGGAAATTGTCCTATATATAAAGGTAAGATTTAGTAATGAGTAAAGATCCTATGCACGAATATGTAAAACCTGAAATATTAATTAGAAAAAGATTTGACTCAATGTGACTCCTAAGTACGTAGAGAAATAAGTGTAAGAGAATACGGGGGGTGTTAACTTATAAGGGATAAATGACCAACACGATAAAGACACAACTAACATGTAATACACAGAATAGGAGGGAGGTGTACATGGTTTATGACAAGAAGCTTCACTACCTCTGCTGTTTACCTCCCTACACACACACACACACACTCCGGCACCATATGAAATTTTCGTTTTTAAATACATAACATAACTGTCCACCTGTATCATCATTACCTGGGCGAAACAATTTGGTGGTCTGGCCAAAGGAATTAAGAATAATGGAACATGCATTACAATCCTCGAAGATAAAATTACTTCGTTAGTAATTACGTTACCTGGTGGTGTTAACGACCAATTGACACGCAATCGTAATTAACAGGATAACAAGGCGGGAACATGTTCTACTCTGGTTTATTTTCAGATTACTGTTGATATGTGTAGTGAAGTGGGAGGATCTTACACTAAGGTGAAGATTGTTAGTCCTCCTTATTACGCGCACACACACACACACACACACACACACACACTTGATGTTACGTAACTATTTTGTTAATTATTTCTCAATAGTTTATACATATTTAACAACATAAGGGGAACTATCGTACAAAGATATATTACTGGTGTTTAATTCAGAAGTTTCCAAGAGTTATGTCAGATCATGAGAGAGAGAGAGAGAGAGAGAGAGACGTGTATCTAACTCCGTTTTACCTCAGAGAGAGAGTCTGTCTGTGTCACGTGATGGTAAACATGTTATATAAGGTTAGGACTTATTAAAGTGATATGTGATGAATAACATTGATTAATCAGCTATGTTATTCAGAAACACATAAATAATGTGTAGCGATAAACATACACAAAAACTATATATTTTCTTTTATTGGTGATATGTCGTTATATAGACAATGTGATCGTTTAATATGTCGTAATATAACACTAATCGTTTAATATGTCGTAATATAACACTAATCGTTTAATATGTCGTAATATAACACTAATCGTTTAATATGTCGTAATATAACACTAATCGTTTAATATGTCGTAATATAACACTAATCGTTTAATATGTCGTAATATAACACTAATCGTTTAATATGTCGTAATATAACACTAATCGTTTAATATGTCGTAATATAACCACAGTGTAATAGTTTAAAATTTATGAAAACTTAATACCTTAATTCAGCCAAATGCCATAAGAGAGACGAGACCTGTCAGACAATAAGCCTGATTGAATAATTTCCTCAGTAACATACAAGTGAACCAAACTTGGGTACTATACAACTACAGTATCACTCAATGACTTATTTTACACTATATCTACTACCACTTAACATTTCTATATCAGTTCAACAACCACCACTCAGCCTTGTTCCATTTTATTTAAAGTTCGTTAATCAATAAGAGGAATTATTATCACAACACAAGCATTCATTAATCAGTCTCCATTGTGAATCATTTTGCTGGGGTGTGTGGGAGGATTACGCTGGATAATAACTTTAGTGTTTTGTATATCCAGAAGAATCTTAACTCTAGCTTACTCCAACTAATAACTAACCTAATCTAACACAACCTAACCTAATCTAATCTAACCTAACCCGAAAAATCTCCACGACAACTTACTCCAACTAATAACTAACCAAACATAAGCTAACATAATTACAGACAGACAGACAGACACACACACACACACACACACACACACACACACACACACACACATAAACCATAAATATGTTGTATGGAACATAAATAGAACTTCCAAAATCACTCTCATATACTTCCTAACCGCGGCCTGACGAAATAGTACACCTGTAACGTTCTGTCAGGGCTCAGGTCGAGGCTCCTCCTTACTGATCATCTATACGTGTGTGTGTGAGTGTGAGATGTTTCCTAGTATGTAATAAAAAAGGCGGGGATCCGCTTTTGAAATTTGCCACATACAGCAGCTAGTTTATTGTGCACCCATATTCATCCCGTGAACGGTAGCGTAGGCAGATTATAGTTAAACAGTACAAGTCAGAATATTATGGAACTGAATGTTAAAAAAATGTATTTCCAAAAAATTATTTGTTTAGTTCTGTACAGTACATCGCCCTCTCCCTCAACCTGCCATTATTCAATAAATTATTTGTTCCCTCGTTCTAACAAGAGATACACGATAACATATCCTATTTGAAGATAAAAATACACTGTCCAGGAAGAGTCATAACAAACTTGGGGGTTATCTGAGAGAGAGAGAGAGAGAGAGAGAGAGAGAGAGAGAAACAATACCTTCTACAGTACAATTATATAGTATGACCACCATGACCCACGGAGATCTGTACCTCTTGGCTCCTGACCTCTGTTGACCTTGTGTATACTCACCCAGTTGACCTTTCCTGCCCTATCGCCCATTCCTCCTACAGTCAAGGGCTGGGGGGCCGAGGGGGGGGAACGGAGGGGAATGGTTCTGTAAGCATAGTTGAGGTTAGGTTAGGTTAGGTTCAAATGAGTGATAGATCAGGTCCCATGGTTAGTTTATCTCTCTCTCTCTCTCTCTCTCTCTCTCTCTCTCTCTCTCTCTCTCTCTAAAACATATATATCCCTATTCTGTAAAATCGTGTGGTTATTTATATTTACTCACTGTTGATATTATGGGAAAGAGAAAGAGAGAGAGAGAGAGAGATGTAGATTGAGAGAAAGATATTATTGAGAGAGTAGACGAGGGAAATAGACTGGAGAGAGAGAGAGATGTGAATTAGTGTTTACTCCCACTCATAAGTATAGTATTAGTCAACTTATATTATACAGGGTCTCCAGTCCACATTAAAATGAAAACAACTTTGTAAAACCTTATAAACTTTTGATTGAATGATAACAGATTAATATCCACACACACACATTATAGTCAGTCTCTTCGAGTTTCATTTGGTGTATGGGTATATATCGTTTGGGTATAAGGTATAAGGCATCATTCGGGAGAGGTCAGGTCAGGTCAAAGTAAAGGTAAGGTCAGGGTAGGTGATCTCAGTGGCCAGGAAACGTGAATTTTTAAGTTGGGATGAATATTTTTTTTGGGGGGGGGAGGAGGGAGGGGAGGGGGGAAGCGAGTATGATTTTATATGATGGTGATGAAGGAAGGAATAGAGGGAGAGATGGAGAGGAATTATGAAGGAGGGAAGGTTGAAGGAAAGATGAGAATAGGAAAAGGAAGGGAGGAAGGAGACAGGGAAAATTGAAAAACTGATAAAGATGATGGAAGGGTGAAAATAAAGAGGATGGCGAGGAAAGAAAGAAGGATAGAGGGAAGGAAAGAAAGAAGGATAGAGGGAAGGAAAGAAATCACGAAAATTTTAAATGAAGAAATGAAGACGAAAATCAACAAAAAAATTAAATAAAAGAAGAAATAATCATGAGAGAAGAAAGAAGAGAAATTGATGGATTGACAAACACGACAGCCACACGGACACGACGACAAGAGATTATGTTAATTTGAGAAAAACTTGGTGGTTGTGACGTGTCTGTCTGTCGCTTCCTGTTGGTGTAGGATGATAATAAGCTGATTAGATCTCTCTCTCTCTCTCTCTCTCTCATATCTACTTCAGGAGACGTGTGTGTGTGTGTGTGTGTGTGGGTGTGTGTGTGTGTGTACGTTGGCGACACACGGTGTAATTGTCAGCTTGCTCGCCTCGCAAGCGAATGAACCCGGGTTCCATTTCCGGGCAGGGTGAGACCATGAGCAAGTTCCTTTGCGTCATTTACCTCTATCTACCCAACAGAAATTGGGGACCTGGATGTTAATCGATTCGCGCGTCGTGTTACGGGGTAATGGTTAGCCAGTGCAGTTGGCCACGGACTATTCCTTGACACTGGGTCACTCAGCTCATTAACTCAGGGTGTGGTTGTTGTGTTGGCGACAGCTTCAACACCTTAAACAAATTCACGCCTAGGTGGCCCTTGGGCCTGGCCATTCTCATTACAGGAGGGGCAACCATTATAATAATAATAACAAAAAAAACGATCATCAACTTCAGGTACACCAATCATCCTTGTAAAAAAATCCTGATTGAATAATTTCCTCAGTAACATACAAGTGAACCAAACTTGGGTACTACACAACTACAGTATCACTCAATGACTTATTTTACACTATATCTACTACCACTTAACATTTCTATATCAGTTCAACAACCATCACTCAACCTTGTTCCATTTTATTTAAAGTTCGTTAATCAATAAGAGGAATTATTATCACAACACAAGCATTCATTAATCAGTCTCCATTGTGAATCATTTTGCTGGGGTGTGTGGGAGGATTACGCTGGATAATAACTTTAGTGTTTTGTATATCCAGAAGAATCTTAACTCCAGCTTACTCCAACTAATAACTAACCTAATCTAACACAACCTAACCTAATCTAATCTAACCTAACCTGAAAAATCTCCACGACAACTTACTCCAACTAATAACTAACCAAACATAAGCTAACATAATTACAGACACACACACACACACACACACACACACACATAAACCATAAATATGTTATATGGAACATAAATATAACTTCCAAAATCACTCTCATATACTTCCTAACCGCGGCCTGACGAAATAGTACACCTGTAACGTTCTGTCAGGGCTCAGGTCGAGGCTCCTCCTTACTGATCATCTATACGTGTGTGTGTGTGTGAGATGTTTCCTAGTATGTAATAAAAAAGGCGGGGATCCGCTTTTGAATTTTGCCACATACAGCGGCTAGTTTATTGTGCACCCATATTCATCCCGTGAACGGTAGCGTAGGCAGATTATAGTTAAACAGTAGAAGTCAGAATATTATGGCACTGAATGTTAAAAACAATGTATTTCCAAAAAATTATTTGTTTAGTTCTGTACAGTACATCGCCCTCTCCCTCAACCTGCCATTATTCAATAAATTATTTGTTCCCTCGTTCTAACAAGAGATACACGATAACATATCCTATTTGAAGATAAAAATACACTGTCCAGGAAGAGTCATAACAAACTTGGGGGTTATCTGAGAGAGAGAGAGAGAGAGAGAGAGAGAAACAATACCTTCTACAGTACAGTTATATACTATGACCACCATGACCCACGGAGATCTGTACCTCTTGGCTCCTGACCTCTGTTGACCTTGTGTATACTCACCCAGTTGACCTTTCCTGCCCTATCTCGCCCATTCCTCCTACAGTCAAGGGCTGGGGGGCCGAGGGGGGGGGAAGGAGGGGAATGGTTCTGTAAGCATAGTTGAGGTTAGGTTAGGTTAGGTTCAAATGAGTGATAGATCAGGTCCCATGGTTAGTTTATCTCTCTCTCTCTCTCTCTCTCTCTCTCTCTAACACATATATATCCCTATTCTGTAAAATCGTGTGGTTATTTATATTTACTCACTGTTGATATTCCGGGAGAGAGAAAGAGAGAGGGAGAGAGAGATGTAGATTGAGAGAAAGATATTATTGAGAGAGTAGACGAGGGAAATAGACTGGAGAGAGAGAGAGAGAGAGAGAGAGAGAGAGAGAGAGAGAGAGAGAGAGAGAGAGAGAGATGTGAATTAGTGTTTACTCCCACTCATAAGTATAGTATTAGTCAACTTATATTATATAAGGTCTCCAGTCCACATTAAAATGAAAACAACTTTGTAAAACCTTATAAACTTTTGATTGAATGATAACAGATTAATATCCACACACACACATTATAGTCAGTCTCTTCGAGTTTCATTTGGTGTATGGGTATATATCGTTTGGGTATAAGGTATAAGGCATCATTCGGGAGAGGTCAGGTCAGGTCAAAGTAAAGGTAAGGTCAGGGTAGGTGATCTCAGTGGCCAGGAAACGTGAATTTTTAAGTTGGGATGAATATTTTTTTTTGGGGGGGGAGGAGGGAGGGGGGAAGCGAGTATGATTTTATATGATGGTGATGAAGGAAGGAATAGAGGGAGAGATGGAGAGGAATTATGAAGGAGGGAAGGTTGAAGGAAAGATGTGAATAGGAAAAGGAAGGGAGGAAGGAGACAGGAAAAATTGAAAACTGATAAAGATGATGGAAGGGTGAAAATAAAGAGGATGGCGAGGAAAGAAAGAAGGATAGAGGGAAGGAAAGAAAGAAGGATAGAAGGAAGGAAAGAAATCACGAAAATTTTAAATGAAGAAATGAAGACGAAAATCAACAAAAAAATTAAATAAAAGAAGAAATAATCATGAGAGAAGAAAGAAGAGAAATTGCTGGATTGACAAACACGACAGCCACACGGACACGACGACAAGAGATTATGTTAATTTGAGAAAAACTTGGTGGTTGTGATGTGTCTGTCTGTCTGTCTGTCGCTTCCTGTTGGTGTAGGATGATAATAAGCTGCTTAGATCTCTCTCTCTCTCTCTCTCTCTCTCTCATATCTAATTCAGGAGACGTGTGTGTGTGTGTGTGTGTGTGTGTGTGTGTGTGTGTGTGTGTGTGTGTGTGTGTGTTGCCGACACACGGTGTAATTGTCAGCTTGCTCGCCTCGCAAGCGAATGAACCCGGGTTCCATTTCCGGGCAGGGTGAGACCATGAGCAAGTTCCTTTGCGTCATTTACCTCTATCTACCCAACAGTAATTGGGGACCTGGATGTTAATCGATTCGCGCGTCGTGTTACGGGGTAATGGTTAGCCAGTGCAGTTGGCCACGGACTATTCCTTGACACTGGGTCACTCAGCTCATTAACTCAGGGTGTGGTTGTTGTGTTGGCGACAGCTTCAACACCTTAAACAAATTCACGCCTAGGTGGCCCTTGGGCCTGGCCATTCTCATTACAGGAGGGGCAACCATTATAATAAAAAGAAAAAAAAAACGATCATCAACTTCAGGTACACCAATCATCCTTGTAAAAAAATCCTGATTGAATAATTTCCTCAGTAACATACAAGTGAACCAAACTTGGGTACTACGCAACTACAGTATCACTCAATGACTTATTTTACACTATATCTACTACCACTTAACGTTTCTATATCAGTTCAACAACCATCACTCAACCTTGTTCCATTTTATTTAAAGTTCGTTAATCAATAAGAGGAATTATTATCACAACACAAGCATTCATTAATCAGTCTCCATTGTGAATCATTTTGCTGGGGTGTGTGGGAGGATTACGCTGGATAATAACTTTAGTGTTTTGTATATCCAGAAGAATCTTAACTCCAGCTTACTCCAACTAATAACTAACCTAATCTAACACAACCTAACCTAATCTAATCTAACCTAACCTGAAAAATCTCCACGACAACTTACTCCAACTAATAACGAACCAAACATAAGCTAACATAATTACAGACAGACAGGCACACACACACACACACACACACACATAAACCATAAATATGTTATATGGAACATAAATATAACTTCCAAAATCACTCTCATATACTTCCTTACCGCGGCCTGACGAAATAGTACACCTGTAACGTTCTGTCAGGGCTCAGGTCGAGGCTCCTCCTTACTGATCATCTATACGTGTGTGTGTGTGTGTGTGAGATGTTTCCTAGTATGTAATAAAATAGGCGGGGATCCGCTTTTGAATTTTGCCACATACAGCGGCTAGTTTATTGTGCACCCATATTCATCCCGTGAACGGTAGCGTAGGCAGATTATAGTTAAACAGTAGAAGTCAGAATATTATGGCACTGAATGTTAAAAACAATGTATTTCCAAAAAATTATTTGTTTAGTTCTGTACAGTACATCGCCCTCTCCCTCAACCTGCCATTATTCAATAAATTATTTGTTCCCTCGTTCTAACAAGAGATACACGATAACATATCCTATTGGAAGATAAAAATACACTGTCCAGGAAGAGTCATAACAAACTTGGGGGTTATCTGAGAGAGAGAGAGAATACCTTCTGATACAGTCATATAGTGTGGCCACCACAGCCCACGAGAGATCTGTGCATGGCTCCTGACCTCTGTTGACCTTGTGTATACTCACCCAATTGACCTTTCCTGCCCTATCTCGCCCATTCCTCCTACAGTCAAGGGCTGGGGGGGCCGAGGAGGCGGGGAGGAACGGAGGGGAATGGTTCTGTAAGCATAGTTGAGGTTAGGTTAGGTTCAAATGAGTGATAGATCAGGTCCCATGGTTAACTTATCTCTCTCTCTCTCTCTCTAACACATATATATCCCTATTCTGTAAAATCGTGTGTTTATTTATATTTACTCACTGTTGATATTCTGGGAGAGAGAAAGAGAGAGAGAGAGAGATGTAGATTGAGAGAAAGATATTATTGAGAGAGTAGACGAGGGAAATAGACTAGAGAGAGAGAGAGAGAGAGAGAGAGAGAGAGAGAGAGAGAGAGAGATGTAGATTAAGAGAAAGATATTATTGAGAGAGTAGACGAGGGAAATAGACTGGAGAGAGAGAGAGAGAGAGAGAGATGTGAATTAGTGTTTACTCCCACTCATAAGTATAGTATTAGTCAACTTATATTATACAGGGTCTCCAGTCCAGATTAAAATGAAAACAACTTTGTAAAACCTTATAAACTTTTGATTGAATGATAACAGATTAATATCCACACACACACATTATAGTCAGTCTCTTCGAGTTTCATTTGGTGTATGGGTATATATCGTTTGGGTATAAGGTATAAGGCATCATTCGGGAAAGGTCAGGTCAGGTCAAAGTAAAGGTAAGGTCAGGGTAGGTGATCTCAGTGGCCAGGAAACGTGAATTTTTAAGTTGGGGTGAATATTTTTTTTTGGGGGGGGGAAGCGAGTATGATTTTATATGATGGTGATGAAGGAAGGAATAGAGGGAAGTTCACGGGTGACGCAAGTATCCTCTTTAATCGACGGACACATGACAACCGGTGTGCAGATACTACACGACCCAACCCCCTCCGACCGACTGTCAACAAACACAGCGCCCTGATGGTATTCGTAATGGAAGTGATAATGAAAAAAATATTTTATTTGTTTTTTTTTTAATCTCAATTTCGTTATTCCATGCAGTTCATTTTTAATCAATATATGTTTGTGGAATTCTAAATACGGTATATTATTAGCAACACAAACAATAGCATTCATTAAAAATATACTGTTCATAGGAAAACCAGGTAGGGTATTCATGAATTTTAAGGAGTAGCTAGCCTAATTTCTATCACGCTTCTTGCTGAACATAGTTTTACGTGATGGAATGGATAAACATGAATTTTAAAGAATGAAAATAAAAATAATCCAAATGAATAACAAATAAATAAAATATTGTAATATGTGGAGGCCCCCAGATTGTGGAGGCCCCTGGGCAGCTGCCCACTTTGCCCACTCCTGAATCCGGCCCTGAACAGTGCTTCAGATAAACTCTGGCAATTTCACTTCCGCTAAAATTCCTTCAAACAAAATTACACACTTGGAGATGTTCGGGGTACTTGGTTCTAACTACAGGAGCGAACATAAACACCTGTAGAGTTCTGTAGGTTCTATTCAACGGAAATATACAAGGGTGAGCTTACAAGCCCAAGTAGTCCTTACACTCCTATAGGGGTCAACTGACCTCTCTCTGACCTCTCAGGCGACATGTGGTAAGTGGTACATTAGCAGCTTCTAGGTATCGCCAGGCACATTTATCTAAAGCCCCGTCCACACGATCGAGCACTGCCTGACGGGTACTCGCTTAATGCCTGTTGTTCTGGCAAAATTGACGGGCAAACCAACGGAGTGCCCGTGGTCAAGCGAAATCGCCAGATAAGGCCGTCTGCCTGGTGGTTTGACCGTTTGCTGCCGGGTCCATTCTCATGTAGTTAGTGAAGTCTTTCTCATGTTCACCTTGAAGTTCACGTAAAATCGCGGCATGACTTCCCTTAACTTTTCGTTGAGATAACCATTCCTTGCACCATTCCATTTTCTGTTTTTCTTCTTTTTGCACACTGTAGCAATTATTATACACAGGGCTATAGTCTTCGATTTAACTGTCCTGCGACACACCATGGTGATCGTACCGCAGCAGCTACTGCCGACCACCTACTAGCTACCAGCGGCAGAGTGTGACTGCTGCCAACCAGCACCTCTGTGTGTACGACGACACACAGACTTTGCCAGGTAAACGGGCAAAGTCCGCCGGGCGCTGTTCGATCGTGTGTACGGGGCTTTAGCGTGTGGTGACATGAAACAGGGGCTTTGCCACACGCTACTGACTAGAAAAGTAATGTATATATATATAGAGTACATATATGGTATACATACAACATACATAATATACATACACCTCCCCCTCCCCCCCCCATACGCTCATAGCAAAGTCTTGAGCGGACCTTTTCCTGTGGATCACACCCGGATGCCTTCACACACCCTGTGACCCTCACACACTCTGTGGCCCTTAGACACCCTGTGGCCCTCGCACACCCTATAGCCCCACGCGCTCTGTGTGGCACCTCATACACACTAACACTCATACACCCTGTGGCCATTACACATCCTGTGTGAGGGCCACCAGGTGTTAGAGGGCCACCGGGTATGTGAGAGACACCGGATGCGTGAGGACCACCGTGTGTGTGTGAGGACCAGAGGGTTATGTGAGGTCCACAGGGTTATGTGAGGCCCATAGGGTTATGTGAGGCCCACAGGGTTATGTGAGGCCCATAGGGTTATGTGAGGCCCATAGGGTTATGTGAGGCCCACAGGGTTATGTGAG
>NW_024740035.1:0-165535 GCF_018991925.1 Homarus americanus | reverse complement strand
GTAGGGCATGTGTGTGTCCACAAGGAGGTCAGGGCTGTAGGGCATGTGTGTCCCCCAGGAGGTCAGGACTGTAGGGCATGTGTGTGTGTGTTCCCCGGGAGGTCAGGGCAGTAGGGCTTGTGTGTGTCCCCCAGGAGGTCAGGGCTGTAGGGCATGTGTCTGTCCCCCATGAGGTCAGGGCTGTAGGGCATTTGTGTGTCCCCCAGGAGGTCAGGGCTGTATGTAATGATTACACAACCATAAAATGATGGTGATAATGCATCCACTGCTGTAACCTCACAGAGACAACCCAACATTATACTTCCCAGATGTACTCATTTAGTTTCTGTACTGTCCTCTCTGTTTAAAGCCCAGGGTATTATTCTAGCCTTCAAACATTCATCTGATACCGTTTTCCATCCCATGTGAAACACAATATGATACTTACTAATTTCTTCTTCACATGTTTCACAGTGTTTGCCATAAAACTATACACTCCTGGAGCTTTATTTCAGTTTAATTTGTTGTTTTTGTCTCCTTCCTGGTTATTTCCTTTGCTTTACTTATAGTTCCCACCTTCATGTCTCCTATCATGAAATAGTTGTGTATTTTCTATCCATTATGGTCCAGTTGCCTCAAAGAGTTCCTTTACCTCCTGTGATCATGTTTACTTAAATGTGGCAACATCGCAAGAAGTTCAGGTGCTGGATGTCAGGACTTGTGTATTTGGGGGGTGGGGGGTACGCCACCACCATACAACTGGGTTAATTAAGAAATCCTCCTCAATACTGTTGTGATATTTCATGACAGCTCTGAGCACACCTGTGTAAATGATTCTCACCACTGCCACGACCTCAGCACCTCACTCACACCACACTCCACGATATAGGCCGACAACTATCCGCATTTATAGTAAATGTAACGCCTCATACGGTCTATATGCAGCATGCCCTTACAATTCGCGGCCTACGATTATTCGTGGTTGACACCCTGGATGTACCCAAGAATGTCTGCAGGTAGTTTTAAATTTGGTGGGATTTTCCTGCAAGATGTCTCTCTTGTCCCAGGTGGCTGGGCCACGTGCGCTCACACTGCCTTGACAGTCCGGGTTAAACGCTTGTCCATTTGGTGGGTGTGCTACTCTATCTCTTAACAACTGTGTGATGGCTCCTAAACAACCTCAACCACCTTCATCCAGCTGCTGCAGGAAGGCACCCAAATAAATGAAGAGATAAAAGGTCATGTATTTCTCCCGTACGTATGCCTGGTAACGGGAGTGAGTTACTGTTAGTTAGCGCATCATTCGCAGTTGTCTCTCTCCTCCCTCCCTGCCATATTTCACTGGATTTACTGTTATTATTAGTATTTACTGATATAATAGTGTTTAACAGTGATTAAGCATGTCATTGTAGCTGGGTTAGCTCATCATTGTAACCACCAGGCTACTGGGCCAAGCTGTGAGGTATTATGGTTTTTCATCTCTTATTTTTGGGTAGGTATACGTAACTTTCTTCATTTATTTTTACTTGGTTACATTCACACGCCATCCTAAATACATATTGTGACTAAATTTAGGAGAATATAATTTGCATTGCTGGAATCCTTGCAAGACAGCGAATAATTTGAATATAAACGTCATATATTTTGCACAAAAGATAACATTTTTTAGCCCTTTGTAATAAAATTAATTAGAACTAAAATTTGTATGTTTAAAATGTGAACTATAGCATGTATACAGTATATTCAAACTACTCAATATCTTATAAGAATTCCAGCAATGTTAATTATATTCTCCCATGCCAATTCAGTGACATTTTATAAGAGAAAAACTTAAAAGTCACTCTTAAGGACAGATAAATAAACAAGCACTAGACCTTGGCATCAACTGTCAAACATATCCCCCCCCCCCCACCCCATCTTCACATCAGCTGATCGCTAGTAAACAGACCATTTCACATCCCATAATTTTAGCTGTGTTGATTTATGAGTGTTTGTTTTAACATAATACACTGTACTACAAAAAACAATGTTTTGTTTATTCTAAGAGATGGGCTGAGGTGCATCTGGGTAGACTCTCAGTCCTTTTAGTATTTTGTGTTTCTCTCAAGTACCAAACTATATAATTCCATTGAAACATCACTTAGATTTAGTGCTTATTAGGTTTAAAGCGACCACTCTTGGAATGTATCTCGTGTTGTATCGACGTTCTACTGTACTGTACTCATTTTGTACTCAATGTACTATGCTAAAGGACAAAATTTTTATCTTGTGCAAACTTTGTGATTTTATACTCAAGTTAACTGCTATCTTGCAAGGATTCCAGCAATGCAAGTGACATTTTATAAGAGAAAACTTTAAACCTAAAACAAATTTTATTCCATTAATCGTTATCACCGCCGTCTGCTCCCCCACTGTTGGCTGGGAGGAGGGGGGAGGGGGTGTTGAAGGCCAGAAGGGGAAATTAATGTGTACTCAAGGATTATAAAAGGCAGGGAGCTTTAGTTTTTTGCTTATATAACTTGAGTTGCTGTAATTCTTGCAAGACAGAGATTAATTTGAGTATAACCATCCCATAAAACTAGACATAAAAATTTTAGTAATTAACTTAGTACATTTGAGGATAGGTTGTGATATTTTATGTAGTTGCTCAGCAGTTGTGGTGGCAGATGCGAAGCTTCGTGACATCACTAGTGTATAATGTGTCTTTAAGTGCCCCGGTTTATTCATTAATCAGTTGTCTAAGCGCAAAATTAGCCAAGTCAAGCCATCATGTATCAATTAATTTTAAAATAGAAATTATAATATTAAATGTTATAAGACAATGGTTTAGTAGTGCTGTTAATGTGTGGGCTGTGTAAGTACAATGATATCCCCATTAGCCGGAACAGATGGTGCAGAGCACTTCCGGGGATGAGAGATTTCCGGCTAACCAGACGACTTTCTCAAACCTGGAAAAATCCCCCATCCCCGGAAATATTTCCGGTTACTGGAAAAAACTTTCCGAGTGTCTAAACTATGCATCTTGCATAAACACTAGCCCACATCCTCATAATGTTTCTGTGTGCTGGGGAGTTTTCCAAGAATCTAAACTAAAAATCTATATGATATGGTAGTGAATGAAACAAAGACTGGTATGTATTTTCCACTTCCTTGGAGCTGTTGGTTAGTGGGTATCATGTAACTAGGTGGAGGTAGGGTGGGGTATTGGTGGTCTCATATTACTGACCTGATACAATGTCAGGTCACCCACTGTTGGGTGGGGGATTAGTTGGTCTCAGGACCTGAAGATGTCTTGAATAAACATGAAGGCTAAAATACAGTATTTTTTATACTTACACTTATCACATTGTATCCCTTCAACATTATGTTACATAACATTTTAAAATGTGGAGTGAGAAAGGTGTGGGTGATTAGAGAGATGGAGTGTATAATACATTTTGTACAGAGTACAGTACTCGCCAGCAGATGCTGTCGCTTTGAGCTTGTGATGCAGGCAGGCAGGTGGTGTCAACTGTCACTCTCCTCTCCTCTCCTTCCATAAACGACAGAGGCAAGTCTGGAGTGACACTAATGGATTCCACTGTAGATGAAGTGCTGGGTCGTGGTGTTGATGGACTTAGTGTTAGATCTGCTATCTCTGACGTTGAGGGCTGTGGGCTGGGGCCAGAAACACTGCCACCACTGCTACTAGGGAAATAGCTGGTAGAGGGGGCAACACTAGGACACCTAGGGATCCTAGAGAAGTAGTCGCCGATCTTACGCTGCTTCATCTGGGTCCTCTTCTGGAGTTCATCAATGATGACTGTTCGCATATCACAAAGGTTCTGGTAAAAGGGGAGGAGGCAGCTGTAATATTTAAGAGGCTGTCAAGGTATTTCCTGGCCTCTTTGAGAGTGTTGGTGGGAACTCCCTCCACTTCTTCCTCTGTGTCGTCCTCTGCTTCCTCCTGTCCTTCGCTGACGACAACGGCAGCAGTTTTCTCGTGGGTGAGGGTACCATATCCAGGATCGTCGGCAGCCACTTGTCCACATCTTTCACAGTCACAGCAGTGTCACCTCGACCACGAAAAAGTGTGTGGGCCACATCCACTTCGAAGCCTTCGAGGTCTGCAGGATCCGGTAATGTGAGAGCTTCTGCAGCTTCACCACCATTCAGGAGCCTTTTCCAAACATTCCTGAGTGTCATCTCCGTTATTTTGTCCCAGGCGGCCTTCAAGTTAATCAGTGCATCACGTATATTATATTCCTTGGTGTTCTTTAAGGTCCTGGCCCCCCTGGTGTCTTCCTCCCCCTCTGCCACTGGTTCCACCATGAGAACCTCATTCAGCAGGAGGCAGCTGTAGTGCTGTTTACAGGCTAGAATGATACCCTGGTCCATGGGTTGTACGAGTGAAGTTGTGTTGGGTGGTAAGAACTTCTATCGGTTACATCCATCAGGGTCGCGTGGTCAGCCTCCCCTCCCCCCCTTCCTCATTCAAGCGTGGCTAATTGTGATAGGGAGGTGAATTTGATACCATAATGATTCTTAAAAAATTCTCTACCAAACGTTTCCAATAAGATATCCATAAACAAAATAATTTTATATTAGATAGTGATGGGAATTCCATTCTTCTATACAGTCATGCGTCGGTTAACGTCCAACCGAACAACGTCCAATTGCATATACGTCCGTGCCCCCCCTCCCAAAAACACTTCCATGACGCCTGCTGAACCACCACTCCACGAACCCCTGACGGAGACACGATGATCCTTCCCAAACTGGCCAGATATTATGTGTTAAAACAATATCCTTCCTTAGGCTTTAGTAAGCATTTGCCTCCAGGCGTAATGTTAACCTACATCTATTGAGGATAAAATCTTTCACCTACAAATTGACAATAACACATTTGCTATAATCAGACATATGTAGTTGCCTTGGGGTTGCAATTTCAAATTCTGTGTCATTACTAAGGAATAACGAAGTCTCTGGTGCACTGCACTCTAAGATTAAGAGAAAACAGACTCAGGCGTCCTGAAGCGAGAGAAAACGGACTCCTATGATGGGGGACACAAGCACTCACACGTGCCACTCATACTGACAGACTTGACACTCACTTATTTGACAAGTTTTACCAACCATTAGTTGTGTACGTTATCTAGTGAATTTAGTCAATATTGTACAGTACAAGTACACTGCAATACAGTGGTCCCTCGGTTAACAATGGAACAAACCTGTACTGTACATGTACTAAATGATTACGGTACTTAAATTGCTATGTCTATTGCAAATATAGATTGTTTATACAGGTATTCAAATAAATCACTATCTTACAAGAATCCCAGCAATGTAAGTTATATTCACCCAGGTCGTTTGGGTGGCAAATTATGAGAAGAGTTTAGTCACTCTTAAGTAATGATAAATAAACACGCAGGCCTTCAGCGCCAACTGTCAAATCTTATCTCAAATAAATAAACAAACACCAGACACTCTGTCACCTCACCCCCCCGCCCCCGCTCCCCTCCCTGTTCCCCCCTCTTCCCATGCTTGCTGGCTACCCCCCTCCTTGTGTTCCCAGACAAAAGATTGGTGATAACTTTATTCTTTAAGGTGTTTATTTTATATAATATCTCAGACTAAAGTTAGGAGATTATAATTTCATTGCTGGAATCCTTGTAAGACAGCCAATAATTTGAATATAAACATCATACATTTTGCTCAAGATATAAAAATTGTAGTACATTAGTGTACAATACTGTAGTACATTTTATAATACAGTATGAAGTTTTTCAACTGTATTTTTGGGTAGATTTACATAAATTTCTTCATTTATTTTCATCCATTTACATGCACACACCATACTAAAAGAAACATAAAAGAAATAAATGACCTTAGTGCAAAGCTGGAGTGCACATGTACTAATTTCATTACGGTACTAAAATTGTTATGTCTAGTGCAAATTACAGCATGTTTATATTCAAATTACTCAGTATATCACAAGAATCCCAGCAATGTTAATTATATTCTCCCAGGTCATTTCACTGGCATTTTAAAATGAGAGAAGCTTAGTAGGACTGTTAAATAAACACACAGAGACCTTCGGCTCAAACTGTCAAACACATCACCTCAACCCCTCGCTGGCTGGCTGGCTGGCTGCGTCCCTCCCCCCTCTCCCCTATCTGCTCAGCCAGGGTTTTAGGCTTACAGTTTTTATCTTATACAATATTACCCTGCTTTACATGGTTTTCACTTTCCGCGATTTCTCATTTACGCGGTAGGTACCTTGCCAGAACCAGACTTTCACTTTCCGCAGTGCATCTACTCATATATGTGGTGAAGTATAATTTTTTATTTTTTTAGCTCATAAAATTCATACAAATTACCCGGCCAGAATATAATTTGCATTGCTGGAATTCTTACAATATGATGATCATTTTGAATATAAACATCATGGATTTTGCATTAGACATACAAATTTTAGATCTAATATAATAATTTGGTTTACACAAAGGAAATATTTTATCGTTTGTGCAAAGTATATGAAGTTTACATTCAAAATATTTCCTGACCTGCAAGGAATCCAGAAATGTCAATTATATTATCCTAACCTTAGTCTGAGTTATTATTTATTACTAAAAATGTAAATATACTATTTTCTCCCAAACATGTCTCTGGTTGGGAGGGAGGGACGGACCCAACTAGGGCGGAGGTGGGGTATTTTGATTGACAGATAGTGTCCTTGAAGAATATTTCTTTGTTTATTTACTGACGATATTTGTTTTAGTTCATAAAATTCATACAAATTACCCGGCCAGAATATAATTTACATTGCTGGAATTCTTACAATATGATGATCATTTTGAATATAAAATCATGGATTTTGCATTAGACCTACAAATTTTAGATCTAATGTAATAATTTGGTTTACACAAAGCAAATATTTTATCTTTTGTGCAAAATATGTGAAGTTTACATTCAAAATATTCCCTGACCTGCAAGGAATCCAGAAATGTCAATTATATTATCCTAACTTTAGTCTTAGGTATTATTTATTACTAAAAGTTATAATCTAGTGTTTTCACCCAAACATTTCTCTGGTAGGGAGGGAAGGTGGGGGGTGGGGGGGAGGGTTGGGACCGACCCCCAGCTGGCGTGAGTGTGAGGAGGGGGGAGGCAAGGTGGGGTACTTTGATTGACAGATAGTGTCGTGAAGAATATTTTTTTTATTAACTGAAGATATTTGTTTTAGCTCATAAAATTCGTACAAATTACTCGGCCAGAATATAATTTAAATTGCTGGAATTCTTGCAATATGATGATCATTTTGAATATAAACATCATGGATTTTGCATTAGACATACAAATTTTAGATCTAACGTAATAATTTGGTTTACACAAAGCAAATATTTTATCTTTTGTGCAAAATATGTGAAGTTTACATTCAAAATATTCCCTGACCTGCAAGGAATCCAGAAATGTCAATTATATTATCCTAACTTTAGTCTGAGGTATTATTTATTACTAAACGTTAAAATCTAGTGTTTTCACCCAAACATTTCTCAGAGAGGGAGGAGCCAGTGAGCTGGGAAGAGGGGGTTGTGGGGGAGTTGAGTCCATTATTTGAATGGACATTAACCTGGCAACTGTATTTCTCTTAAATATTAATTGTGTGAGCATACCATCATAAAATTAAGATGTTATTTTTACTACAACATAGGTATTGTGTCGGAAAAAGTGGAGTTTGGGGGTCGGGCCAGTCTCTATTGGAATTAATCCCATATGTTCTGTTGTTTACTTTACGCGTTTTCCGCGGTACCCTGTGGGTTCAATTGACCGCGTAAATCGGGGTACTACTGTATATCTCAGACTAAAGTTAGGAGATTATAATTTGCATTGCTGGAATCCTTGCATGACAGCCAATAATTTGAATATAAATGTCATATATTTTGCTCAAGTGATAAAAATTGTAGTACATTAGTGTACATTTTATCATATAAAGTTTTTCAACTGTATTTTTGGGTAGATTTACATAAATTTCTTCATTTATTTTCATCCATTTACACGCACACACCATACTAAAAGAAATGTAATAGAAATAAATGACCTTAGTGCAAAGCTGGAGTGCACATGTATTAATTTGATTACGGTACTAAAATTGTTTTGTCTATTGCAAATTATAGCATGTTTATATTCAAATTAATCAGTATGTTACAAGAATCCCAGCTATGTTAATTATATTCACCCAGGTCATTTCACTGGCTTTTTATAAGAGAGAAGCTTAGTCACCTAAGAACTGATAAATATACACGCGTTAGACCTGGGCCTGTGCCAACTGTCAAACGTACTACCTCCCCTCACCCCACGCCCCCTCGCTCGCTCCCACCCTCTCTCTCCCCATCTGCTCGCGTTGCTGGAATCCTTGTAAAACAGAGAATAATTTTAATATAAACGTCATGTATTTTGCACAAGAGATAAAAGTTAATCACCTGTATCACATTACAGTAGTGATTTAAGAGTAAAAGTGTATATGTGTGTATACAGTCAACCCTTACTTTACGCGGTCCCACATTCCTCGTTTCCAGTTTACACTGTGCCCTGCCGGAACCCAGGATGCTCACATTCTGCGGTGCGTGTACCCCCTTTACACGGGTGAAGTATAATTTTTTTATTTAGCTCATAAAATTCATACAAATTACCCGGCCAGAATATAATTTACATTGCTGGAATTCTGACAATTTGATGATCATTTTGAATATAAACATCATATATTTTGCATTAGACATACAAATTTTAGATCTAAGGTTCACTCTGAGTAAATATGTTATCTTTTGTGCAAAATATATGACATTTATATTCAAAATATTCCTGGTCTTACAAGGAATCCAGCAATATCAATTATATTATCCTAACTTTAGTTTGAGGTTTCATTTATTACTATACCTTAAAATCTAGTGGTTTTTCCCCCAAAATTTCTCAAAGAGGGAAGAGCCAGCGAGTGTAGTGTGAGAAGAGGGGGAGGGAGTTGAGTCCATTGTTTGAATGGACATTAACTTGGCGACTGTATTTCTCTATTTCTCTTAAGTATTAATTGTGTGCATGTACCATCATAAAATTAAGAAGTTATTTTTACTAGAACATAGGATATTGTGTCGGAAAAAGTGGAGTTTGGGGGTCAGCCGGTCTCTATTTCATTTAATCCCATATGTTATGTTATTCACTTCCGCGGTACCCTGTGGGTTACATTAACCGCGTAAAGTAAGACCCAACTTTATAGTATTCCACATACACGTAAGTATAAATAAAAAGTTTATGTGATGATCGGACAACGTCCATTTCGGTTAACGTCACGTTTCCAAGAACGTATCTAGGACGTTAACCGGCGCATGACTGTATATACAATGACCCCTCGTTTAACGAACGCCTCGGTTAACGAAATTTCGGTTAACGAACTGCCTTCCATAAGGATCTTCAATTCGGTTAACGAATTTCTTACGAACCGACCTCAACATGTTTTCGCTTGCACTGACCGGGCAACCAGCTTTAGTATCAGTCCGCCAATACATTAATCGGTTCTAGGGCTTAAATTCCTTACTATTTTAGTAAATATCAAAAAGTTTACACTATTCAATAATTTTAAAAGTTTAATATTCAATTTTTTAGTCATTTTAACAATTATTGAACATAATTGAAGGTAAAGTGACTAGTTTAATGCGCGGCATCCAGCCTCTTAACACAGCAAACAGGCGTTAGTCTCTCTCTGTTTTCACTGGAGGTAACATCTTGCTTGAGACTCACTTCAACTAAATGCTTTTTTCTGTGTTTCCAAGCAAATTATTGGTCATTTTGAAATATATTTTACATATTGACAATATATAATGCAGTGCAGTGTTGATTTAAAAGAAAATAATCTTGAATTACACCGAGAGCTAAATTTTATGGGTGAAATGGCACCATGGGGTGACTTCTCTTCCACCCCAATGCCTTCTTCTTCTTCCTTCTCCTCCACCCATTCTAAATCCATCATCATCATCATCATCATCATCATCATCATCATCATCATCATCATCATCATCATCATCATCATCCAGGAGCCTTCTACATACACACCTCAAAGTAAGTGAACTTTTCTACCATTTTTGTTGAATTTAGGAAATTTTCGGTGAGCTGGAACCAATTACCCAAAAACCCATTGAAACAATGGTTTCGGTTAACGAACTTTTCGGTTAACGAACGACCTTCTGGAACGGATTGAGTTCGTTAACCGAGGGGTCACTGTATATGTATATATATTAATTTCATATATCCTGTATTTATATCTTTAATGCCCCATCTTTACCAGGTTGGAGGTAAGGCTATGTGGGTGACGATGGCTTCTACTGTGCCAGGCCTGAATAGGTCCTGGCAAAGCCTTAAAGAACATTATAGGAAGTACACAGTAAATCACCTCCAAGATTTTCAACTGACCGATAAAGAATTAGCAATGTTTAGAACCTCAGGAGGTAAGTAACTATTACAATTTTTTTTATGTTGTAGGTGTACAATATTATTAGCCAACACATTCATTTTTGCTCGACCCTTCTTTACCATGAGCGCCACCCGATGTAAACAAACATATCCCTCATCATACTGCACTTCAACCTCTCATCGCACAGTGTGAGAGGTGAAGTAAATTCTGTTTCACTTTTCTAGGTTTTATTAAACAAAGAATATAACAAAAGAAACCAAAATATATAAGAAACACATTAACCATATATGGACTAACACAACTTAAGGACAGAGTATGACACGTTACAGTTACCGTATACCTGTACCCACACTGTTTATCTTTGATAATTATTTATACATATATCTACACGATCTCGTCAACCAGATCAAATGTAGTTTCCATGAAGAAAAAATAATAGTAGAATAATTTGTTATATATGATATCATATACTGTACATTATACTAAAATGTTCATAGCTGGGTTATGGGTAAATATATAAGTCAAAATCATTACTGTACTATGCACAGAGTAATGCTATCTTTACTTACTTTGTGATTGATGTCAGTTCTTGTAAAAAGTAAATGGTCTTGTGGTCTGACTTGAAGACAACTCGGTTAGTGTGCCCTCGGACAGGTTAGGCCGGCACAGACACTTCTCTGGGTCTGCCTGGCTCAACTGTGTCACGTCATCCAGAGGATGTTTTGAACATGGAAGGAGCTATTTTTTATGCATAAAATAATGCTAAAGTATCTTGATATGCTATGTATAATTGTTGGCATATGCATTTTGAAATTCATTCAAATTAGGGTCAACTTCCACTTGTTATATCAATTAACAAGAACCTCACTATTTATATAGACTTTTTGGTGTCAATATATCAATTGTTTAACTTCTGACTCAGCTAAGTGGTGGCAATGACTGACTCTGGCTGTAGTGTCTGTGTGTGTGTGTGTGTGTGTGTGCGTGCATCAGTGACTGGCTGTAGTGTCTCGTGTTTGTGTGTGTGTGTGGTGACTCGTGTGTTGTGTGTGTGTGCATCAGTGACTGGCTGTAGTGTCTCGTGTGTGTGTGTGTGTGCGATCAGTGACTGGCTATAGTGTCTCGTGTGTGTGTGTGTGTGTGTGTGTGTATGTGTGGTATTAGTGACTGGCTGTAGTGTCTCGTGTGTGTGTGTCAGTGACTGGCTGTAGTGTCTCTTGTGTGTGTGTGCGCGCGTGTGTGCGCGCATCAGTGACTGGCTGTAGTGTCTCGCGTGTGTGTGTGTGTGTGTGTGCGCGCCTCAGTGACTGGCTGTAGTGTCTCGTGTGTAATAATAATAATAATAATAATAATAATAATTATCGGTTTATTGAAAAAATTCTGCAGCCCGAAGGCTGAAAATATACATTGGACATAAATGACATATTACATACATTGGTGGTTTAACAAAAGCCTTCATTATAGAAAGGTAAAGGAACATACAGTGAACATACAGATTAATGTAGGTGTTGAACAGCAAACTCGTAGTGTAGTAACTCCCTCCCAGATGGTGTTAGGAGGAACTCACGTGGTGTAGTAGTTCCTTCAGATGGTGCTGTGATGGACCTGGCGTGGTGTAGTAATTCCCTCGGAGATGCTGTTATGAGGGGCCTCACGTGGTGTAGTAATTCCCTCACAGATGGTGTTATGAGGGACCTCACGTGGTGTAGTAATTACCTCACAGATGGTGTTATGAGGGACCTCACGTGGTGTAGTAATTACCTCACAGATGGTGTTATGAGGGGCCTCACGTGGTGTAGTAACTCCCTCACAGATGGTGTCATGAGGGGCATCACGTGGTGTAGTAAATCCCTCACAGATGGTGTTATGAGGGGCCCGACGTGTAGTAATTCCCTCACAGATGGTGTTATGAGGGACCTCACGTGTAGTAATTCCTTCACAGATGGTGTGATGAGGGACTTGACGTGGTGTAGTAATTCCCTCACAGATGGTGTTATGAGGGACATGTGGTGTAGTAATTCCCTCACAGATGGTGTTATATGAGTGAGGTTTGGTCTTGGGCCTTCCTATCGTAGACGGATTAACACATTGATGGTTGTTGTTGGGTCTCACGGGCCGTTATGACTGGGTACCTGGGACCTCACTGTATGAAGGTTAACTTGGGTACTGCTGTTACCGTTGAGTTGTTCTCACTGACTTAAGCACTGTTCACCACTGTTCACCTCTGTTTAACACTGGTTTCGTTCCTTTCCAAAATGAAATTGTAACTTCTGGCGAGAACTTGTTGATATTCCGGTGGGGAGGAGGGTTCAGGGGAGGGGGTTGGTATGGGCCAACTTAACAGTTGACCTGGCTGCTCCGAGAGGAGCGCCAGGTACGTCTTGACCCTTCGATGGTCAAGGATGTATATGTAATAATAATTATAATAATAATAATTAACGGTTTATTGAAAGAGCTTGGCAGCCAGAAGGCTGAAAATATACAGTTACATATTTGGGGAATGGGTTACGAATTACAAATAATATACAAGTAACATGAGTGACACAAATAAGACATATAATAACTAGATGGGGAAAAGCTCAAACTACAGTTCATTTCAACATAGTGACAGTGCAAGGAGTAGTGTTTACTGGGAGTGAATACACTGATTTATTACAAGTTTGATAATTTTTACAATGGTTGGGACTGGGCTGCTTATAGCGACCGTTAGGCACGAGGCTGGATGCGGTTGTGGTAACAACAGTTCTCGGACTAGGGATCTCAGGTGGTGAGCCGGGTGTCGGGATGGTGTAGAAGCTACTCCTGCAGATGAGGTCGTGGTGATGGTCAGTGAGAGTCAAAGGTCAGTGTGTTGAGCGCTTGATATGGAGTAGGAAGGGAGAGAATAATCTGCATGCCTTGCACTTTTTCTAGGTGTTTACGCTAGGGCATTGAGGAGGAAGACCAGGTGGGGGAGGCATAGGTGAGCTTAAGTATGAATGTTGTGAAACACTGAGGAGTCCTGTGCAGGAACCCGAGGACTTGAGTCGGCGTAGGGAGGTGGAGACGAAACTGGAGGATTTGATAACTTCACTGACGTGTTTCCAATTTAGTTTGTTGTCTATGTGGACGCCGAGAGCTGCTGGAATCTACAACCTGGAGTGTGTTCAGACCTAGAGTAATGGAAGGAGGGACAATGTCGGAGGAGAGGTTGATGTATAACCATGGTCTTGGTATGGTTGATGGTGACATGGTTGTTGGTGGCCCAGTAGGGTGTGTCATAATGGAGGCGAATTTTTTTTTTTGAGTTTGAAAAACGCTCATGGTATTACCGATGAAGTTCTATGTGCAGAATTATGATATCTTCAGATTTGAAAAGTTTTCAGCCTTTTGCTAGGTACGAAACTTGAAATCTTGGCGAAAATTCAGTATTCCCACCCTTTACCAACACCACTAAATAGCTTTGAGTTTAGCAAAGTAAATGTATCAGGTTAATTTATTAGGATGAAAATGATCCAGAATAGTGAAACGATCTTTGATGACATTTATTAAATTTATTCTTTAGAAACAAAAATAACTAAATACAAAAACCGGTTTTACTACTACTTAATCCGGTGTTGCTGCACACCATAGAGAATGATGTCTTTTCGTTTCTATTTCTACTCATCACCTCCTCAGTTGGACCACCTGTCGACAGCCCTCTCCTCCTCTCCTGGTTGTACACGTGGACTGTTGGGTCGCCACTTGCTGTACACACAACGTTTATACTCATGCAAGGAAAATATGGTGACATGCATGGGGTTGTCCAGGAAAGCCTGGACTTGAACATTGGTGAGGCTGCAGGTAAGAGGGGGGCTCACTGTCAGCCTGATGTTATCCAGATTCATGAGATCAGCGAGGGCCTTTGGCACCTAGATTGACTCCCCAGGAGTCAGTTCCTGACCCTGAAGGAATCATCACCAACCGATTCGTCATGCCCAGATCCTCTCATAAGTCTCATATCCAAGAACTTTTGACTGCCAATTTTCTCTCCCCTCCTCATCCCACGGTGTATATTGTTCGCAGAACTGCTCGATACATACCCAGAAGAATCTCCCCACAGTCAATCTGAACAACCTCTTGGCTGACTCTCAGGAGCCTGCCAAGAGAACATGCCTCGACCTTTCGGAGGAACGATGACTTGACCTTGCGTTGAACCAATTGGCAAGTAGACACCACGATGAATTGGACAATAAGTCTCGTGCCAGAAGCTGGTTCCTTCAGCTTATGATGAGCGACCCAAATTCCTGCAGAACCTGAGAGCCGCTAGAGCCACTCCAGAATGTGAGATCAACTGGATTCAGCAGGTAAGCAAAGTCTAATAACCAGTTTTTATGGCACTGCAAATCATGTAACCATAGTATTGGCCGTGCTCAGGTTAACTATGTATGTGCTCAACGCAGTGGAGGGCCAACTGTGATTTTTTCAAAGCTCGGATTTATTTTCACCAGTGGTGAGTCCAGCATCTTGCCAAGAGGACCAGACCATCTGTTGTTTGAAAGAGTCTTGCCATCCAGCTCCTGATCAGATGTCTGAGTGGGCAACTGCTGTGGGAGGTCAGCAACAATCCAGACCAGCTTCCTCCCAATCTTCCGCCTCTATCCACTGTAGGACTCCCCCCCTTGCCACCTCCTGTGTTCGTGTTGGTGCTGTCCTCCAATGGCCTGCAGGGTCTGGCTCTACTGCCTCTCTGGAGCCAGTTCACAATGTTATCTGCCACTCATCTCAGCTGGAGCCTCCTGGATGTCACTTTTCTGGAGGAAATGCCACAAATACTTCCTCCTGGTTTCACTGCAGCAGGAGTAGTGTTCTCTCCTCACATGGCAGGAATCAACTTGTCAGGAATCTCCAACTTTCATGTAACACTTTAAAGGTCCTTTTCTCCAACAAAGAACAAACAATTGATTCACTTTTATCCCTTTATCAAACCTCTTCTGTGTTACTGACAAGATTCTCCTGAGCTCTCTCATACTTTTGTTATGAGGATCTATCACCAGGTGAACATCATCAAAGTTATCAAATCACTGTCAACCCAGGCAGCTGTTGCTAGCCTCTGTAGTTTCTCCGGAGACCAGTGTGGTGTGTCAAAGATGTCGTGTCAGAGCTATGCTCGATATCTTCATTTCGAATCTTTTGCTCAAGGCTGTTTGGGATCAATATTTTCGGGTTAGGACAAAGTCACTCATTTCTTTCCTGGGCACGACCAGCTATGGGGAAGCTATTAAACTTGAATCAGCTTGACTCAATCATCGGCCTTTTTACTCCTCACCCGCCTCTCAAGTCTTTTCTCGCAACTCTTCTCCTCTTCTGTCTCTCTGTGGCAGCCTCCGTCTCTTGACCGAGTATCTTGGTTAGAAATCATGAGAGCCCCTATACTGCCAGTCTTCTCTCTGTGCTTTGACAAATGCCAGTTCGGACACAGGAATCTTCAGTTCACGCTTTGCAAATGTTAGGAGATAAATGGATTTATTAGCCGACGATCCAAACCTAGGACAGAGAACAATTAGCACTTGCAAGTAATTATGTCAAATAACTGGTCCAGTTGCTTGCTAAGCTGTCCTAACTGCAAGTTTTCCTCTCCCAAGAGAGATATCTCTTTGCCTTTTCTCCCAACTGGCTAGCAGTCTCTCACTAATCTTCTTCTGACTTGTTATGACTGAGGCTTGAACTGAGCTGCTAGCCAGAGTGTAATTGTGCCAAGACAGCTTTGGTCATCACTGGCAATGTCTTTTGTTTGTGTGTTCTTTGGTTCTTTTCACTGATTTGCCTGGATTAAAACAATCAGATTCTCAAAAGCACTTCAATGTAGGCAACTCCCGACTTCAGGAGCTCTCTCCCAGACCCAAGATAGTGACTGAGATACGATTTTGGTTCCTCGCCCTGACACAAGGTATGCCATCGCAAATATTATCAATTTATAAATGACCAGAATCTGAAACAGAAAAAAAAATATTATATAGTTGGGTTGTTAAAGAATGAATGCCAGAAAGCAGTTGTTCTGACGTTATTTACTGTAATGCACTAATGTACGTTAGATTGATAAATTACACGCTGTAATTCTACACGAAAAGTTGCAAAATATTGAAACTGAAATTATTTTCTGTTTATATACACTAAAAATCTACCAAAAGTGATGGTTTCATTGGTTTTAGCTGATCTTCCTCCTATGACACACCTTAGTGGCCCGCCCAGTTTTGGAGACTGTTCAATAAATCCTGAAGGGAGTATAGTTGGGAGCAGAATTGTTGACGCTGATCCCAGGAGTCAGCTACATATTTCCAGCGAGCAGGGGTTTCTAGTAGGGCTGATGAGCATATAGGAACAGAGTGGTCCCATCTTGGTTTTGGGGGACGCCACAGGTGAGTGACTGAAAGGTGGAGACAGCCTCGAAACGCATACACCTTGGCGTCGGTCACTGAGGAAGTCTGTAAGCCATGGTATAAGACTTCTCCAGCCCGAGGTCAATAGCTTTGTTGATGATTATATTGTGGTCATCAGGGTCTAACGCTTAGTGGAATCAATGAAGGCGACAGCTACAGACGTTTTTTTGCTTGAGATGTGTATATGTAATCAGAAAGCTGACAAGGTGAGTGGTGGAGGAAGTGTGTGTGTGTGTGTGTGTGTGTGTGTGTGTGTGTGTGTGTATGACTGTGACTGGCTGTAGTGTCTCGTGTATGTGTGTGTGTGTGTGTGTGTGGCACAGATCAGTACTGGCTGTAGTGTCTCGTGGTGTGTGTGTGTGTGTGTGTGTGCATCAGTGACTCGCTGTACTGTCTTGTGTGTGTGTGTGTGTGTGTGCATCAGTGACTCGCTGTACTGTCTTGTGTGTGTGTGTGTGTGTGTGATCAGTGACTGCTGTACTGTCTTGTGTGTGTGTGTGTGTTGTGTGTGCAAGATCAGTGACTGTCTGTAGTGTCTCGGTATGTGGGGTATGTGTGCCAGTGACTGGCTGTAGTGTGTGTGTGTATCAGTGACTGGCTGTAGTGTATCGTGTTTAGATCAGTGACTGGCTTGGTGTCTGTGTGTGTGTGTGTGTGTGTGGCCCATCAGTGACTGGCTGAGTGTCTGTGTGTGTGTGTGTGTGTGTGTGTGTGTGTGCACAGTGACTGCGATGTCTGTGTGTGTGTGTGTGTGTGTGTGTGTGTGTGTGTGTGTGCATCAGTGACTCGCTGTACTGTCTTGTGTGTGTGTGTGTGTGTTTAAGGCACAGATCAGTGACTGTCTGTAGTGTCTCGTGTGTGTGTGTATGTGTTTGTGTGTGTGCACATCAGTGACTGGCTGTAGTGTGTGTAGCGTGTGTATATACACTGTATATATATATATATATATATATATATATATATATATATATATATATATATATATATATATATATATATATATATATATATATATATATATATATATATATATATATATATATATATATATATATATATATATATATATATACACAGTAGTACCTCGATTTGATGAGGTCAATTGAACCCACAGGGTACCAAGTGAAAGTGAACAACAGAACATATGGGATTAATTCCAAAAGAGACTGGCCCGACCCCTAACTCCACTTTTTCCCGACACACATGGTAAAATAACAACTAAATTTTATGATGGTATGCTCACACAATTAATATTTAAGAGAAATACTACAGGTTAATGTCCATTCAAATAATGGACCCAATCCTCTTCCAGCTCACTGGCCCCATCCTGAGAAATGTTTGGGTGAAACACTAGATTTTAACATTTAGTAATAAATAACACCTCAGACTACAGTTAGGATAATATAATTGACATTTCTGGATTCCATGAAGGTCAGGAATATTTTGAATGTAAAATTCCATATATTTTGGCAAAAAAGATAAAATATTGTTTTGTGTAAGCCAAATTATTACATTAGATCTAAAATTTGTATGTCTAATGCAAAATCCATGATATTATTAAAACATCATATGAGAATTCCAGAATGTAAATTACATTCTTGTCAACTAATTTGTATGAATTTTATGAGCTAAAACAAATATCTTCAGTTAATAAAAAATATTCTTCACGACACTATCTGTCAATCAAAGTACTCCCAATCTCTCCTCTTCCAACTGCTGATGGTCGGTGGGTCCCAACCCCCCCCACCTTCCCTCCCTACCAGAGAAATAATGGGTGAAAAAACTAGATTTTAACTTTTAGTAATAAATAATACCTCAGACTATAGTTAGGATAATATAATTGACATTTCTGGATTCCTTGAGGGTCAGGGAATATTTTGAATGTAAACTTCATATATTTTGCTCAAAAGATAAAATATTTGCTTTGTGTAAACCAAATTATTATATTAAATCTAAAATTTGTAGTCTATTGCAAAATCCATGATGTTTATATTCAAAATGATCATCATATTGCAAGAATTCCAGCAATGTAAATTATATTCCGGCTGGGTAATTTGTATGAATTTTATGAGCTAAATAAAAAAAAATATATTATACTTCAACGCCTATATGAGTAGATGCACTTCGGAAAGTGAAAGTCTGGTTCTGGCTAAGTACCGCGTAAATGAGAAATCGCGGAAAGTGAAACAATGTAAAGCGGGGTAATACTGTATATATATACAGTACAACCTCGATTAACCGACCACATATGGGGGGAAGGGCCCGACGGATAATCCGAAAGGTCGGTTAATAGTACATAAAGTCTACGGAAATAAAACATACATTTTCAAAGTACCTTTCTCCAACGTACCCCTTTTTAATTCCCTCTATTCATTTTTGTTCATTTGCCATTCATATTTCAATAGAATTTGTTATAAAACATTAACCACTTTAATAAATAAATATGAACCAACACAGAAACCGTGAATAAAAAATGGAAAAGTCAAAGAACATATGTCATCACAAAAATTGTGACCAAGTCCCAGGTTGCTCATCTGACTTTCTACCTTATTTACACACAATTGCAGGGTCTCAATTGCTTCTCTTACTATTGACAACACAACATACATATATTGTTTCTCACTCTTGATTTTTGTTTTCATTTTTGCATTTATGGTTTTTTATTACTACTGTATTATTATTATTATTATCATTATCATTATTAATATTATTACATTATCGCCCCCCAGGCCCCGATGGGTCAGTGACCTGTGCCCGTGGCTAATCCCTCGTTTTTTTTTTTTTTTTTTTTTTATGAGTTCGGGTTGACGGTTAATCCGAAGTCGTTAATCGGGTTTACTGTATTAATATATATATATATATATATATATATATATATATAACACACACATATATATATATATATATATATATATATATATATATATATATATATACAGTGGTCCCTCGGTCAACGAGCACAATTCGTTCCAGAAGGTTGCTCGTTCATCAAAAAATTCATTAATCAAAACCATTGTTTCAGTGGGTTTTTGGGTAATTGGTTCCAGCTCACCGAAAATTGTCTAAACTCAACAAAAAAGGTAGTAAAGCACACTTACTTTGAGGTGTGTATGTAGAAGGCTCCTGGATGATGATGCTGATGTGAATTTGAAGTAGGAGGTGGAGGAGGAGAAGGGAGAACAGAAGGAATTGGAGGTGGAGGAGAAGCATTTTACTGCTTCTTGGAAGGTGAGTCACCTTCCATGAAAATGTCAGGAACCTCTGGACTGACAGATTCTCCACCAGGAACATCCTCTCTCCTTTTTGAATTGGAAGGCTGAGGGCTAGCATCTTGTTCCCGCTGCCTTTTAGTGAAGAAAGTGTCAATTTTTGCCTGTGGGACATCTCTCCTCCTCATCATTAACTGATGTTTGAAGAAGGTGACCACTGTGTCCTCAACATTACACAAAACTAGTTCTGATTTTTCAACTTCTGAGTGCCTTGAAGCCGGTTTCCTGAACTTCTCCCAGTGGTGAACAACATCTTTTAAGTCTGAAGTTGACATATGGTCATCACTTTCCTTTTCTTCCTCACCATTGTCAGCCTCTAACATCTCATCCAGTTGCTGCAAGTCTTCAGGAGTAAGTTCCTGTTCATGAGACATCACAAGCTCTTCTTCATCATCCTCCTCCACTTCAAAGCCCAATTTCTGACCAATGGACACAATCTCCTGGTGCAACTCTGTTTCATCCTGAAATCCCTCAAAATCATGGACTATTGATGGCCACAGTACTTTCCTTGAAGAATTGAGGGATCTAGTGGAGACATCTTGCCATGAGGACACAATCAATTTTACAGCCTCCAGGATCTTAAACTGTATCTTCCAGAACTGTGCCAGTGTTAGTTTAGGATCAGTGGAAGTTGCCTGATGACACCTCCTGAACATTTTCTTCATGTACAACTTCTTGAAGTTGCTGATCACATTCTGGTCCATTGGCTGTATGATTGATGTAGTGTTTGGAGGTAAAGACAACACTTTCACAAAGTCAAATTGAGACTCCAATGTTCTGGCAAGTTGAGGGTCATGACCAGGGGCATTATCCATAAGGAGAAGAGCCTTTAAAGGGAGTTTATTGGTGGTTAGGTAGCTCTTCACAGAAGGGCAAAACACCTCAACAGCCCATTCATTAAAGAGCTGTCTTGTTGCCCATGCCTTACGGTTGGACTTCCAATAAACTCCAAGCCGTCCTCTTCCCACTTTCTGTTGCTTGAACACCCTGGGGTTCTGAGAGTGGTAGACAAGCATAGGCTTCAGTCGGAAATCCCCTGAAGCATTGGCACCAAGCAGTAGAGTGAGACGGTCTTTCATGGGTTTATGCCCAGGTAAAGAGGCTTCATCTCTGGTGATGAATGTTCTTTTGGGCATCTTTTTCCAGAACAGCCCAGTTTCGTCCACATTGAACACTTGCTGTGGAAGATAATTTCCTTCTTCCATCAGTTCTTTAAATTCCACTAAAAACTTTGCTGCCTCTTCCTTATCAGCACTGGCAGCCTCACCATGCCTAACTACACTAAATATGTCACTTCTTTTCTTAAATTTTTCGAACCAGCCTTTGCTGGCCCTAAAATCTTCAAAGTCTGCTCTTTCACAAATAAATTCAGTAGAAACTGAATCACCTTGCATCTGTTTTTCCCTAATCCAGATGATAAGTAACCTTTCTGTTTCTGCTATTAGGGATCTACCTTTGAACACTCTGGTAGATTTGTCTCTCACTTTCACTTCCTTGAATTTGTCTTTCTGTGTAAGAATTGTCGACATGCCATATTCTTTGCTTAGCACATTTGTTCTAATGCCTTCTTCATGTTTTCTAATTATTTCCTGTTTCATCTGAATTGAAATTGCTTTTCTAGGTTTCTTGGGACTTATGCTGGATTCAAAAACAATTTCAACACGTGATATTTTAAGTTTAATTGCTGTAAATAAAGAATATTTTCTTTAAATTAACACTGCACTGCACTATATATCATCAATATGTAAAATATATTTCAAAATTACCAATAATTTGACTGAAAACACAGAAAAAAGCGTTTATGTTGAAGAGAGTCTGAAGCAAGATGTTACCTCCACTGAAAAGACACAAAGACTGATGCCTGTTTGGTGGGCATAAAACTAGTTTCCTGTACTTCAATTATGTACAATACCGTATACGTACAGTTTTACCCCGCCTAACGCGGTTTCACTTAACGCGTTTTATCATATACGCGGTGCCTCGCCAGAGCTGAACTTTCACTTAACACGGATTTTTTCCACATATACGCGGTGAGTGTCCGGCTCGAGACGCTATTTTTAGATTTGCCCCACCCGCCACCCTGCCTGACTGCCTGTTTTAGCTCATAAAATTCATACAAATTACCAGGCCAGAATATAATTTACATTGCTGGAATTCTTATAATTTGGTGATAATTTTGAATATAAACATCATATATTTTGCTTTAAACTTACAATTTTTAGATAAAAAATTTTCTCTAGGTAACTATGGTATCTTTTGTGCAAAATATATGACATTTATATTCAAAATATTCCTGGTCTTACAAGGAATCCAGCAATGTCAATTATATTATCCTAACTTTAGTTTGAGGTATTATTTATTAAAATTTAGTGGTTATCCCACACATATCCTTGGGACGGGGGGTGGGGGGGAGGGAGGGACCAACCGACCATCTGTTACCCTGTGAAGAATTGTTATTTTTTTTTATTAACTGAAGATATTTGTTTTAGCTCATAAAATTCATACAAATTACCCAGTCAGAATATAATTTACATTGCTGGAATTCTTATAATTTGGTGATCATTTTGAATATAAACATCATATATTTTGCTTTAAACTTACAATTTTTAGATAAAAATTTTTCTAGGTAACTATGGTATCTTTTGTCCAAAATATATGACATTTATATTCAAAATATTCCTGGTCTTACAAGGAATCCAGCAATGTCAATTATATTATCCTAACTTTAATCTGAGGTATTATTTAATACTAAATGTTAAAAACTCTGGAAGGGAGGATTGGTGGGGGGTGGGGGGGAGGGTTGGGACTGACCGCGCGGTTGGAAGAGGGGGGGAGGCAAGGTGGGGTACTTTGATTGACAGATAGTGTCGTGAAGATTATTTTTTTTTTATTAACTGAAGATATTTGTTTTAGCTCATAAAATTCATACAAATTACCCGGTCAGAATATAATTTACATTGCTGGAATTCTTATAATTTGGTGATCATTTTGAATATAAACATCATATATTTTGCTTTAAACTTACAATTTTTAGATAAAAATTTTTCTCTAGGTAACTATGTTATCTTTTGTGCAAAATATATGACATTTATATTCAAAATATTCCTGGTCTTACAAGGAATCCAGCAATGTCAATTATATTTTCCTAACTTTAGTTTGAGGTTATCCCACACATCTCCTTGGGACGGTTGGTGGGGGGTGGGGGGGGGAGGGAGGGACCGACCGACCATCTGTTAGCCGGCTGTGTAGTGTGAGAGGGGGAGGGAGTTGAGTCCATTATTTGAATGGACATTAACTTGGCGACTGTATTTCTCTATTTCTCTTAAGTATTAATTGTGTGCATGTACCATCATAAAATTAAGATGTTATTTTTACTACAACATAGGTATGTGCCTTCAAAAAGTGGAGTTTGGGGGTCGGGCCGGTTTCTATTGGAATTAATCCCATATGTTCTGTTGTTCACTTAACGCGGATTTCACTTAACGCGGGACCCTCTGGGTTCAATTGACCGCGTTAAGTGGGGTACAACTGTATACTCGTGTGTAGTTCGAGTTTTTATGACCAAATTTTTAGGCAAAAAATTGGGGGTCGATCTCTACATGCGTAATAGTTTTGTTAGGTTGAACCCGTGCATGATGGGAAGGGCGAGGAGCAACTTTTAGCTTCAGACATGAAAAATATTTACCATTTACTGCCAGTAAACAATGGAAACGTAAAATATGTACCAATTAGTAATGAAAAGTTGTGCAGTTCCTTCAGCAGATGAAGCTCACCAACTTACAATAGGCTAAATTACCTTACAACGTACTTTCAGTGGTCTATGTTGAAGTTCTTAGCACAGGCTAACTTATCATATCAAATACGGTATCACAGTTCTCATAGATCTACAAAAAATACCGGTAATAAAAACCTTTTCGATATTTCACACTTAATATAATACCCGGTAATCCACATCAACCTCCTATTGTTTACAACGATGCATGACGCACAACCAGCTGTTGAGTATCAGCTAGACGGTCCACGTGTTTTTCGAATCGTTTTCAGTTGAAAAACTGTTACATCACATGTATATGTTACCTTAACTGTGCCTGAATGAATATATTCTCGGAAATAAATAGTAGTTTTGCTGAAACGTGATGTATTTTAATGTAAAATAGGATAAAATACATGACAAAAACAAAAGATTTTACCTGACCTTCCGATGTTCAAGAGAAGTTACTCGTTTTTTTTAATATTTTCGGTTAAAATACTGTTATATTACAATGGTATTCTATTCATACTGTGCTTGATATAATACATTCACGGAAATGTAATATTTTTGCTGAAATGACGTACGTATTACAGTGGAAAGTGGGATAAAATCGTGACGAAAACAATGACTTTCGCTTTCTTTCGTTCAAAAGATGTTACCGTAATCGCTTTTTGAATGGTTTAGTTAAAAAACTGTTGTATTGCAATAATATTTCCTCCTAATTGACTTGAATAAATACTTGAATGGAAATATACAATATTTTTTGTTGAAACTACCCGCGTTTCAGTGTAAAGTGTCGTAATAATAAATGGTAAACAATTTACCTTCGGCACTCGGTGTTTTAGGCACGGCGAGCCTCAGTTTATAGGACGTAGAGTGTTTTTACTGAAGGTTTTGTTGTTCCATTACCCTCAAAAACCTGGGTCGACCTATAAACGAGGAATACCATAAATTAACGATTTCTTGGTCAAAAAATCAGGGTCGACCTATAAACGAGGGGTGGTTATAGACGAGTATATACGGTAATTGTTAAAATGACTAAAAAAAATTAATATAAAACTTTTAAAATGATTGAATAGTACAATTTCTTGATATTTGCTAAAATGGTAAGGAATTTAAGCCCTAGAACCGATTACTGTATTGGCGGATTATTACGACAGCTAGTGTGCAAGCGAAAACATGTTGTGGGGCGCTCGTAAGGAATTTGTTAATCAAGGGAATGCTCGTTAACTGAAGTTAAGAATCTTATGGAAGGTAATTCGTAAACCGAGGCGATCGTTAACCAAGGGGTCACTGTATAGTCATGAAACGGGAAGTTCCCACGGTTACTGGTACATGTGAAGAAATGCACCGCACATTTAACCTAATTTTAAATTCTCTATTTTCAGCCAGTGAAAGAAGAAATGGGAAGCACTTCACAAGAATGATAAGATCAAACACTAAGAGAGATGAAGAGACTTCTTCAAATGATTTTAAGGAAGATAACTCAAGTGAACCTGACTCTAAGAAGCGAAAATCAGCAAATAAAAGGAAGAGGCAAAAACACACTGACGAAGAATTTGAAAGTCATAATGAGGAAAAAATTAATAGGAAAAGTAAAGAGGGAGAGAAACGGTCTAGGGACAATCACCGTAAGCCATCTAGAACTGATCATATCCAATCACCACAAGTAAACCGAAGAAGATATGTGGCAAAGAGAAAGTTGTTTAAGTTTGGTGAAGTGGCAAAACTTACTCCACAAGCTCCCTTCTTTGGGAATGGAGTTGGTAGTGCCATCATACAACGTAAATTCTTGGGTAGAAGAATCTATTCAAGTTCTGAAGTGGAACAACAGAAATGCACTTGACATGAGACTAGTGCAAGGAGCCCTCATAGACCACAACAACAGAGCCCTCATAGACCACAACAACAGAGCCCTCATAGACCACAACAACAGAGCCCTCATAGACCACAACAACAGAGCCCTCATAGACCACAACAACAGAGCCCTCATAGACCACAACAACAGAGCCCTCTTAGTCCACAAGAACAGAGTCTTCATAGTCCACATGAACAATCATTACTTAGAGCAAAGATATCCCTAGAAGAGGAAAATTTACATAGTAACTCTGGAGAAAATATTGATGTAACTGTTATTGAAAGGTCACACATGAGTGATGGGGAAGGAAGTGGTGTGGATTTTTCTAGAAATCAGCCAGTAGCCAACAAGAGCCTCTCAGATTTAGAAGATGATATTTCTAGTGCAAAAACTAATGACAGATCCATGTCTCCAGTCGCTGTAACTCCCAGGCGAGATGTGCAGGATAGAATACCCTATTTGAAACCTGTCAAATATTTAGACATTAGGAATTTTCTAAAGGGAAGTGGAGACTCATTGTGTAGTAATTCACCCACTAGTGATAATGAAGGTGAATCTCTAAGTTGTCAGAGATATAGAAGTCAGACTCTAAAATGAACACACGGGAAGTGAATAAACTAAGGAAATGTGCTGGATATCCTGAAATACAGCTTAAAGGATGTTCAGTGTTATTACAGAGGCTTCCCAGGAGTAAACTTAAAAGGATAGTTGTACATAAAAACAAGATGAAAGCTCTGTATTGAACAGTGAACAATTACTTTAAGTTAATGAATATCTGTAATTCATAGACTGTAGTGATTATATTGGGAAAGAATTAAACTTTCTTTTCATATTAGTTTTTATTATAGTTATTAGCCTTTAGGTTTATTGTCATTTAGTTGTATGCAAAGATCTTAATCATAGTGCTTAATACAGACCTTTCCTGTGTTGGACAAATAAATATTACCAGTTTTAACCAACAACAACTCTCATAACAAGTCTTTAATGTTAGGACTGTCACCTCTATTTACTCAGAAATCTTTTTAAAGTAAAGTGTACAGTAAAGTGTGGAAACATGAAATGTTCAGAGCATTGAAAAGTGTCTGAAAAACAGAGGTCAACTACCTAACATATTTTTTTTTTATTCTTTTTGTGAAATCTCAGAAAAGTGTTGTTGTATACCAAGGTAATGTTTTTTGGGTGCTTTTCTACACTGGTACAATAGCAACGGTTGTGATCACTCGAGTTAATACTTTGATATTTACAGACAATGAGCGAACAGTGAACATCTGCCGTGATAAGAGTGTTGTGGGCAGTGTTCTTTTCTGAGTGTCACCGGAAGGCCATAATTGTAATAAGATTATGTAACTTAGTGTTATTTTAAATCGTCATATATATTGGTTGTATTTGTTTTGGTTTCAATTGGAAGTGTTTTAGTTCTCAGTTGACGTCAGTTTTGACAAGTGAGTTTATTGGTATAACACGAGTTATTTTATAGTTCCGAGTGTATTGTATTTTTGTGTTGTTTCTATTAGAGCATGATTTTAGTGCAAAGGGCATTAGTTCTACCAGTGTAGACTGACAGGCATTGTCAGTAAGTGTGTTTTATGTTTATTTGAGATCTAATACATGTATAATTTCAGCAATTGCATTGATGGTTCTAGGACTCTGTGGTGATATGGACATATATAAAAGAACGCAATCTTTGAAAATTGATTGTTGAAAATACATGTCAGGACCCCCAATTGTGAGTACAACAGAGTACATTGTGAAGTGATAACAGTGTTAAAATCATTGCAATTGAAAAGACAGTGAATACTTGTTGAGTACCGAGGGGACAGTCTCGTAAAGTATTACAGTAGTATCAATTATTTTTGGAAGCAAGACTCTCAGTAATGGAAATGTCTATGGTTCTTTTTTAAAGTTGTTTGATTTTCTAGAGTACAGTGTAATTCGGGAAGAGTTCATACAGTGTTGCACCATACAGAGATTGTCAATGACAGTACCATTGCCTTGAGTTTGCACTGTAAGTGTTTCTTGAAAAGTGACAAAAGAGTACAGTGATGTTTTCCTCGTGTATTGTTCAGTGAAGCCCTAAAGTAAAAGTTCACCTGTCCAGTATTATCACTAGGGGAGTGAGTAATAAGTTGAGTAGTAATTTGTGCAGTAATTTTGAGACAATATTTCAAGTGTTCTTGTGTATTAGAAGGTCAGTTAAGCAGTACTCAGAATGTATTTGAAGGTGTGCACTGTTCCAGTATTGTGTAGTTACAGTGAGTTGTTTTGACCTCCAGGCATGATGGCCGTCACAAGGGAGCAGTTCAGGGCAGTCAGCTCAGAACCTGTGTCCAGTAAGTTGATGTGTACAGTTGAGAAGTATGTGGGTGGAGACGTGTTCATTCACAGGAATGACACCCAGGTCTCACCACCAGTTGCTTCATCAGGTGTATGGCCTGATGGACAGGGAGGTGGAGAAGGGATGCCTCTTTTGCTAGTTATGTGAGGCTGGCATCAGTGTTGCCGAGATATCTTTAGAGGGTTGTAGACCTTTTACCGGAATGCATTGGTTGTTGATGTGCATGGTGAAGAGTGATGTTTTGCATATTTGTGTTGCAATTTAGAAGTACAACTGGTAAGTGAGAGAATGTGTTGTTGCCTTTCATCAGTAAGTTGTGGAAAGTGAGTATGTTGTTGCCCATGTGAGTGTGGCATGTGGTGCCATGGGAATGTTTGTGAGTATGTAGGTATTTGTGATTTTTTTTTTTTTTCTCCGGAGAGGGATTGTCAATGTGCAGTGAAGACATAGAGATTGGAAGATGGATTGGCTGTTATGCAACCATCTGATGGGTGTCTGTTACTAGTTTGAGTAAAGATACCAGTTGTGAGTTCTCAAGTTTTGTGAGTTAAGTCCTGGCCAGGCTTGTTGTGTATAGGAGTAGTGTTCGTGACGTTTAGGTGGGGTCGGGCATGTTAAGCATGGCACTGATTTCTGCTAAATGGCAAATGCCATAAGTACAGACAGTTTTTTGGTTTGGTTGTGCTCCCATCAGGACCGTTTCGTATTGCATTGTATTCTTGGGAATACCTCCGCTCGTTCGGGATCCCTCGAATGTTGCTGCCTCTCGTGAGTAGGACATGACTTTAGTTTAAAGTCAAACAAATCATTCCTTCGACTGGATGGGGTCCGTTCATGTAGATCCTAGCTTGAGAAGTCCAAGTTAAATCTCAGTGGTGTCGAGTAAGCATTTGACCAATCTCCTCAACATAACTTTCTTGATATGAGAAGCTGCATCTCCAGAGTGTGTATTGTGTAACATTTTTTTTGTTATGTATGTAACCCCATTTTTATGCTTTTTCTTTATCATTACATTATTCTCATGTATGTGTATTTACCTGTGTTTTTTCCCTATTCAATGTTGTCAGTGATAATAGATACGTTTTTTGTTTTTTACTACCGTTTATCCCATGTATGTAACCATTTTGTTCTTGTTTTGTATGCCTTTTTGTGCCAGATGCCTGTAATAGTTCTGAGGTGTTGTTATGAGTGTGTGTAGTGTGAAACAGAGACCAAAGGTAACAGTTATTTAAAGAATCTGTGTAACTACTGTACATAATTAGCGAATGCTACCGCATAATAAGAATCTTGGGGAAAGGGGGAGCTTTGTCATGGTCACATTGACGGCTGGTCTGTTTTAAAATTGAGGATTCTTATTATACTCCACAGCCGCAAAACATGATTGGGTAGCTGGTTAGCTATCCCTAAGAAGAAACGCGTTTTTCCCTCCCCAACGTTTACACCAAGGATCCCTGTCTAAGTCCCGCCTTCGAAGACAGTTGTCAATACATTTGTATTCCACTTTCTCCTGGCAAGCTCATTCTTGAATTAGTTTATGTAAATCGACTTTAGTAATTCGCCAGACCTTTGTCAACAGAGGGTCATCTTTGAATGTGCAACAGTTGGTTTGTTTGTAATTTCTTTCATTGCGTGAGATAGCCACATCTGGCAACTCAGGGGTATGAAAGCCCTGAGCGTGAAGAAGCTCGGCCTCCCGTGACGATCCTCCAACTTTGTTCACAGATCCAGTGTGTGGGCTTATTTGAACACCCACCGGCTGCCCGGAGTCGGTGGATACCTAGCAGTTAGCTATATATGAACGTTGGCGCCGATTCGACATGATTAAATTGATCAAGTCTGCCTTGTGGAGCTGGACCCCAGACTGCCAACACGTGTCAGAGTATAACCGACCACAACAGCGGTCGTCAGTTGTTAGAGGCGCCAGTGTTATACCCTGGGACATGCCTTGAAGTTGTATGTGTTTGGGGATAATTATCTGGAATATAATTATCCCATGTTGGGAAGTGAACCCATGTATAAGTTGTTGGTTTCAGTAATAACGTGTTGTGAGTGCATCTCATAATTATGTACTAACAACAGTCTGTGAAGGTATCATATGTAAGTTTGTCTTATAACTGGATGTAATGAAATGTACCTAGTAATATGTGAGAAGTAAAGTTGTCCACTTGGGACTAACTGAGTAAAGCCATGGAGTTGATCCTGGTAACTGTTAATGTAATGTATCACCAGTAATGTGGGAGAAGTCAGAGTACCCATTTGGAATGGCATGTGAGTTAAACCAAGGAGTTGTCATGTGTCTATATGCAATGTGAGTAAAGCCAAGGATTTGGTCCTGGTAACTGTAATGTAATGTAACACCAATAAGGTGGTGTGTAGTAAGAGCACAGTATCTGAGTAAATTGCAGTTGAGTAAAGCCGAGGAGTTGCACCTTGGAGTTGTATGTTAATGATATCTTTTTCCCTACTTTGATTTCATATTTATAAACCATTTCTTAGAGTATATGAGGGGTATTCATTTCACCTCAGTATTCCACCTTTATTTCCTTCCAAGTGACTTGATATCAGAATTACAATACCCATGTGCTGACCCTCGCCATGTTACCAAAAAGAACTGAGGTTATGTAGTAACCATGAACTGAAGTAAGTAGAAAGAACAATTGAAGGAACTAAGACAGAGTATGAGTAAGATATGGGTGGCCTCGGTGGTTCAGCAGAAGTAGTAGTGCCCCCCGCTCTTTCAAGGGTGGCAGCTTGTGTTGTTTAAGTGCTCCCCCCCCCCCCCCTTACAAGGGTGGCAGTTTCAGGCGCTCTAATCTCTCAGGGTAACTGAGGTGCCTTTAGTGCAGGCACCAGTCTGGTGGCCCTCCTTTGGTCTAATATATCATTCTACTGGTGTATGAAGGTCTAGTACAGGGGTTCTCAACCAGGGGGGAATTTCCCCCCTCAGGTTTTTAGGGGGAAACTGATACTAATATGGAAAAAATAAAGGATTTTCAGTATTATATGCATATTATTTGGAATGCACTTTTTGAGGCAGACAATCTTGGAAAGGAGGGGGGAATGACATTCTGACATATGGTGAAAGGGGTGCATGGGGCAAACAAGGTTGAGAACCACTGGTCTAGTATATCATTCTACTGGTGTATAAAAGTCTAGTATATCGTTCTACTCGTGTATGAATGTGTCTTGTATCATTCTAAGGACCCTGTAGCCTATAGTATGTACCTTGACTCTACTCAGGCGTTTAATAGCGGAACCGCACAAAGGGCTGAACGATTAAATAAAAAGAAGGAGAATTCAGGCGAATTTGTTCATGGCTGCCAACAGTATGCTAAGATTAATGGCGCGAAATCGTCAATTGTGTGGCCATGATAAATGGGGTCTTAAAAGCAGTGTGATGGGATTAATGTGGCTCGTTAGTTCCATAAAAAAAATATGCTCAATGCAATTCAGTTCAACTTTTTTCTTCACAAATACAGACAACACCAAGGTGTAGCCAGGACACTTAAAAATAGAACTGACTTAATGTGAAATATAGGAAAATATATATCGGCTTCAAGAGTGGTCAGAGGATGCATGTAGGTCTTGGTGTTGAAAATATCATTAACTGAAAATAAATGTGGTAAATAAACTTGTAGAATTTATAAGAAGATTTTGTATAAATCTCAACTTTGTTCACTCTGAGCTAGCAACGAGGCTAAATCAAAGGTCTACTGGTGGTGGGGTCGAGGGGGTGATAACGGGAAGCGCTGCTAATTGTTTTTAAACCTTTTCTTTTTCACATCTAGGTGTGTTTCCCGTGATAATTTTTACTTCCCCGGTTCGGAGATCAATTTAGACCAACATTAAGTTGTTAATATTACTTGTAGTTTAAGAATGTAAATAAAAAGTTAATAATGAGCAGCTCTAAATTAATGCAATGCACCTCACTCCAGTATTGATTCTGTTCTAGGTCGTGGTTGCAGAGCTGGTGTGAGCGGAGTATAAATGGTCCGTTCCTCATAAGGCTCTTACACAAGCGACTTTTAGCTCATAATTTTAACTTGTTGCGCGCTTAAAGACCTTAGTCGTTGAAATCTTGGAGTAATCTGCCAATGTTGTGACGGCACCGAGTGTGAGCTCATTCAAGATAAGACTTGACCAACATTGGCACTTGGTTAAGTACATTCTACAGCCAGTACTGTATACATGCCCAGAGGATAAGTATGAATATCTATTTCTCATATACTATTCCACTGGCGTTCGTCGGTGCGTGTGTGTCATCAGTCTACGGAACAGTGTGTTGGTTCGTGTGTGTAAGTTTACCGCAACAGCAGTTAGTTAACGTTAATTTCTATATCACACATACAGAAGTAAGTTGTATCTTTCTGTAAGAACGACACGATTGATCCTTGAATGGGCTGTGACTGTTGGAAGGTGACGACGGAGGCTGAACTAATACTTCCTTAATAAAGTATTGCCTAAGAGGATGTTGTCCGAGAAACCGTTTGAGTAATCCGTGGAGTTGCCGACTCTCACCTCGATGTTATTGAATTAGGAGGGGAAAGTCTGGTTCCTGACAGAGTTAACGAGCTGCTGTAAGCCGATGGAGATGGCCAGGTAGGTGTTGGTCATGGACACTGAGCTGTAACACCGAGTTAAGATGTTACGGTAGAACCCGTTAATGGCTTTAGTGGAGTAGTAACTTGGGGTGTAACTAATTGACGCGGCGATTGAGGCAGACGCCATTATCTCTGATCCCCAGCTGGTGTAGCAAGTGCCATAGTGTGTCGTACCTTCGCCCGCCCAGTTTCTGCCTACCCTGGCTCTGTACATACTGCATGTTGTGCCTGAGGGAGAGAAAATGTCTTTTATTTGTGTACTAATTTGTGTAAGGTTAGATTAGGTTAAGAAAACCAATGAAGAGATTTATGCACACACACACATACATACATACACATACATACAGACATGCCCCAGCGTGACACTTACCAGACAGACAGAACATGGTACAAGGAGGTTTGCGTTGACAGTAGGCAGCGCAGGTCAGTTTGTTGGGCACTGTCTCTGTGATCAGACTACAGCCAGACAGACTAGGGAAGGTGGGATTCGTGACCTGTAATTCACGAATGTGTGATTAGGGTCTGTCTGTCTGTTTGTAGTGTCTGTCTTTGGTAAAATGACTGTCTGTTTGTCTATCCATTTCAAGGGGTTAACCAGGTAATTTAAAACATCATTAGTACTTCTCTCAGATCCCCGACACTATTAATTGATGTCATTTATTCAAGTGTCTATTTATGCTGTATATATGGCAAGAAGAAGAATAGGTGTATTGATATATAGTATAATTATAAGCTTCAGGGATAGATAGATACCCTGACCTATACTTAATAGAACACCTGTGACCTGACCTTGGCGAACAGTTGTGTGGCGAGAGAACAGGTAGTGGGTGGAATTAGTGGCAGCCAAGTACACAATACTGCCATCATCATTGTCATCACCGTCCTCACACTACACATTGTCTCCATCTTCCTTCCTTTCTTCCTTATTTTCTTTCCTTTCGGCTGGATAAGGGAGATATAAGAGCTGGTAAGATTGACTATATTACTACTACTGTAATATATATAATGGTTGCCCCTTGTGTAACGAGGCTGGCCGACCCAAGGGCCACCTAGGCGTGAATTTGTTTAAGGTGTAGAAGCTGTCTCCAACACAACAACCACACCCTGAGTTAACGAGCTGCATGACCCAGTGTCAAGGACTAGTCCAAGAAGACCGGACAACTCGCCAACTGCACTGGCTAACCATTACCCTGGAATACGATCCACAAATCGATTAACATCCAGGTTCCCAATCACTGCTGGATAGACAGAGACAAATGGCGTAAAGAAACTTGCCTATAATTTCACCCTGCCCGGGGATCGAACCTGGGTATCTACTAGTTTTCATTTTCTTTTCTTTTATCCTCTTCACCACTGATCGGCTCGTTAGCCGCTTGGCCGATCAGTCACGTCTCTGTTACACACTGTTGGCAAGTACTGGGTATGCACCGGCTCCTGAATGTACCTGAACCTGCTCCAGTGTTGGTCGAGTCTGGTCTTGAAAGAGCTCACACTCGTTGCCATCACAACACTTTCTGGTAGATTGTTCTAAGAGTTCACAACTCTCACTCCGAAAAAGTTTGCCCTTACAGTTTTCTGGACACTGCAACTAATTTACTACCATTAATACTACTCGGATATCGTGTGTGTGTGTGTGAATTAATAATTTCAATGATCCTTGGCAGCGGTACCATCATCATTATCTCTCTCTCTAAAATATTCAGAACTCACATTCCCATCACAAAAAATCATGTACTGGTGATCATTCACACACACACACCATCAAGATCCACCTGTTTATACATGACATATGGCTATAAAGGTGATATATTTATAGATAGACTAGCAGAATCGCCGCTCTCCGGGCGGCTCATCCGCTAGGCCACGGCAGGACGCCACCCTCTAATCATCACTACATATAACACCATCCATCATCAGTACATATAACATCATCCATCATCACTTCATATAACATCATCCATCATCACTATATTTAACGCCATCCATCATCACTATATAACGCCATCCATCATCACTACATATAACACCATCCATCATCACTACATATAACACCATCCATCATCACTACATTTAACACCATCCATCATCAATATATACATCATCCATCATCACTATATATAACGCCATCCATCATCACTATATATAACGCCATCCATCATCACTATATAACGCCATCCATCATCACTACATATAACACCATCCATCATCACTACATTTAACACCATCCATCATCACTCCATTTAACACCATCCATCATCACTACATTTAACACCATCCATCATCAATACATACAACACCATCCATCATCAATACATACAACATCATCCATCATCACTATATATAACGCCATCCATCATCACTATATATAACGCCATCCATCATCGCTATATAACGCCATCCATCATCACTACATATAACACCATCCATCATCACTACATTTAACACCATCCATCATCAATACATACAACATCATCCATCTTCACTACATATAACGCCATCCATCATCACTATACAAGTATATAACGCCATCCATCATCGCTATATATAACGCCATCCATCATCGCTATATATAACGCCATCCATCATCGCTACATATTTATGTACTGTACAGCCCTGTAAATTTATTCAATGTATATTATATCATAATGTCTAAATCAAATGTATGTCTGTATATTTTCAGCCACCGGCTGCAACTCTATTAATAAACTGTTTATTATTATTATTATTATTATTATTATTATTATTATTATTATTACACACACCTAGAGAAGGTACAGAAAAGGGCCTGCAGAATCATGCTTGGCGCAGAATACTCCGTCTACACCAATGCTCTCTCCACCCTGGAAATGCCATCCCTCAGTGACCTCCACCACCAAGCACTGGAAAGGTTTGGCAGTGGACTACTCCACCACCCTCGTCATCGCCACCTGCAGCCCCCCACCCAACTCGCGCAGTCCGCCACTACAACAAAATTCAGCCCATAAGAGCCCACACCGATAGATATAAGAACAGCACCATCCCATCTATTGTTAAAATAATAAACAACAACTGATTTATGTACTGTACAGCCCTGTAAATGTATTCAATGCATATTATATCATTATGTCTAAATCAAATGTAAGTCTGTATATTTTCAGCCACCGGCTGCAACTCTATTAATAAACCATTTATTATTATTTTTATTTTTATTATAACACCATCCATCATCACTACAGATCGGTAAAGTAGTTTCCGAGATTCTCGTGCGGACACACAAACAAAAACACCACATACAAACAGACATACTTCTTTGTTTTATATTGATATAGATACTGTACTTATAATAATAATAATAATAATTATTATAGGTTTATTGAAAAAGTTCTGCAGCGTGAAGGCTGAAAATATACATTGGACATAAATGACTTATTACATACATTGGTGGTTTAACAAAAGCTTTCATTTTAAAAAGGAAAAGGAACAAACAGTGAACATACAAAGAGGACATTACAACCAGGAGTGAACTCGTAACAATGGTTTTAAATTAGACAAATTTAGATTTAGGCGTGAAATAGGTAAACATTGGTTTGGAAACATAGCCGTATATCTCGGCCTATAAGGCGTCGGGGTGCATAAGATGGCCCCCCCCCCAAATTTCCATTTAAAAAGTAGCTTTTGAGCTCTATTCGCTGTATAAGACCAGTACCCTAAATGTGACACCCACTGACTCAGTAGTCCTCTACCAACCATCCTTGGTTTTTTAAAGTAAGGCCAATTCACTTCAAGTAATGTCATCAAATGTTACCCGCTGGTGTAGTGTAAACACTAGTGATGTCACTGAAGCGTCTGCTATTTACCGGTAACTGGAACTAATGTCAGTGTCGAGTAAAATTTTTCCATTTACTTGAAATGGATTTACTGATTTATTTGTTTATTTATTTATTTATAATATACTGAAACATATTAAACACACTGCAAGTATTTTCTTTAATTTATATGCTTGCTTCACACGAGACGATCGGTGGCGGGAGTGTTACCTCGTCTCGGTGGTGGGACTGTGTTCCCACTGTTTACCGTACTTTTTTTTAGTAAGTTCTTTTTTGTTATATTTTTTACTAAAAGTGTTATTTTATGTGGATAAAAATGTTACAATGGACTTAAAACTATAAACAATCATCTGAGCATGCTTGAAAACATACATATCGACACCAAGATCACCCAGATTGACCAACTACCGGTACATCAATTTCTATAAGAAAAATCAACTTTTGAAGGTCAATATGGCGGTCATCTTGAAAAATGGTCGCCATCTTGAATTTTTAAATGGTCAATCAGGCAGACTTGACTAGTAACCATTAGAGAATTACCATGCCAAATTTGGTGCTTGTACCACCATTTTCAGGATTCTCTTGAAAAATTGCATTTAGCTGCCCCACTAATGTCACCACTCCCATCTCAACATGACACTCATATACTGAAATATTGTATTTCATAATACATATGACTTTATAAAAAGAAATGTCCACGTCTGGTTAAATAACTCTTGTAGATATAATACCAGTTGAATAAACGAAACTAAAAAACTGGAGATTGTAATTACAGTGAAGCCTTGACAACTCCATTATGAAGTTAGGGATTTGATGACGCCAAATTCAATCACCTTAATGCACTGTAAGAGAGAGGAGTCACCATGCCAGGGCTTAATATTATCCTGGACCCTAGAGGTTGATGACGTATTCAGTGTCAGGGGCAGAAATACATCGATGTACACAGCACCTGATCCCAATCAACTCCAGTATAAGTGTTAATAATGTAGAGATGACCAGGTGTGTTGCACGTTGGTAGTGTTGGATGGTGATGCAGGAAAGAGGTAGTGTGTTGAGGGTGGTGTGTGGTTATGACTCACTCCCACAACTCCCCCACACCACTCACACATCCTCACAACTGTACCACAAAACCCCCACACTACTCTTACAGCATCCTCACAACACTACCACAACCCCCCCACACCACTCACACATCCTCACAACTGTACCACAAAGCCCCCACACTACTCATACAGCATCCTCACAACACTACCACAACCCCCCCACACCACTCACACATCCTCACAACTGTACCACAAAGCCCCCACACTACTCATACAGCATCCTCACAACACTACCACAACCCCCCCACACCACTCACACATAGAACATAAGAGCATAGAAAGTGGGATACTGCAGGAGCCGACTGGCCCTTACAGGGCAGATCCTTTCCCCATCCCAGCACTTCCCGCGTGCCTATCCAACTTCATCTTAGGCTCCCTAGCGTCCCGATCCTACTATAGCACTTTCATTAGCCTATTCACATATCCACAGCTCTATTACCAAACCAGTGCTTGCCTATATCCTTTCTGAATCGGAATTTATCTAATTTAAAGCCATTTGTTCTAGTTATTTCGTTATTACTGAGCTTCAGAACATCTTCCATTTTACCCTTGTTAATCCCACTTACCCAATTGTACACCTCTATCATATCTCCCCTAACTCTACGCCTCTCTAATGAATGTAAGCCTAAGCTTTTCAGTCTTTCTTCATATGGAAGGTTTCTAATATTATGGATCATTTTTGTCATTCTTCTTTGTACTCTCTCCAAAGAATCTATGTCCATTCTATAATAAGGGCACCAGAACTGAACTGCATAATCCATGTGTGGTCTCACTAATGCTAGGTAAAGTTTCAAGATAACGTCAGCAGTTCTGTTACTCACAGACCTAGATATGAACCCAAGAATCCTGTTTGCCTTGTTGCGAACGCTAATACATTGTTTTCTAGGTTTCAAGTTGTTGCTAACAAATACACCTAGATCTTTTTCACAAACTGAGTTTTCTATTTCCGTGTTACCTAGTTTATACTTAACGTTTGTATTCGTCTTCCCTATCTGTAGTACCTTGCATTTATCAGTATTAAAATTCATTTGCCAGTCTACTGACCACTCATGTAAGGTATCTAAATCTCTTTGAAGGTGTTCAAAGTCACTGTCTGAATTTATCACTCTCCCCATTTGGTATCATCTGCAAATTTACTAATCCTACTAGTTATGCCTAATCAAGATCATTAATGAATATAACTTTCTAAACAGCAGAGGGCCTAATATACAGCTTCCTGGGGAACTCCGGCTTTTGACCGCACCCCAGTCTGACTTTAATCCATTTTATGCTGACTCTTTGTTTCCTACCAGTTAACCATGACCTAATCATTTTAATACTGATCCACCTATTCCATGTTAGCTACCTTCCTTATCAATCTCTCATGAGGGACTCTATCGAATGCTTTACTGAAATCTAAATAAATTATATCATATGACTTATCATTATCTACCGCTTCAAATACTTCTGAGAAAAAGCTAAGCAAATTTGTGAGACAAGAACGTCCCTGGGTGAACCCGTGCTGAGAAGAATGAATTAAGTTGGATGTTTCAAGGTGGCTTCTGATTTTCGTAGCAATAATTGACTCTAGCAACTTGCCTATGATTGACGTGAGACTAATGGGACGGTAATTTGATGCAATTGATTTATCACCTTTTTTGAAAATCGGAACTACATTTGCAAGTTCCAAGCTTCTGGCACTAGGCCCGATTCTAATGACTTATTAAATAAAACTGCTAATGGATTACTCAACTCATCTCTACATTCTTTTAATATTCTAGCATATACCTCGTCTGGACCAGGCGATTTATGAGGCTTCATTTTGTTAATTACTTTAAGCACATCGTTACTAGTAATATTGATATTCATCAACATATTTTCTATACTGTCGTTATATACCTTATAGACTTCTGGAAACTGTGCTAGGTTTTCATTTTATGAATCTGAGTAAATATTATTGCGATACTACACATTCTAACTCATCATCAGTCATTTTCTCCTCATCGTAGTTTTAAGGGACCTATTGCCATCTCCCTAACCTTTGATTTATACAGTTGATAAAAAAGCTTTTGGGGTTATTTTTAGGATTAGATTTTGCTACCTTGATTTCATAATTTCTCTTTGCTTTCCTAATTTCTGTTTTTACCTGTCTTGTTAGGTTCTGATAGTAACCAAGTAAGTGATTTTAAGCCTTTCTTAACTTTCTATACTCCTTTCTTTTTTCCCTAGAAGATCCTAGAGTCCTATTATTCATCCATTTTTGGTTGGTTCGTATCGATCTGAATTTTCTTTTAGGGATGTGTTTATTTTGGGCATTATTGATTGTCGCAATAAATTGTTCATAAGTAGCTGCTAAATTAAATTCGGGGTTATCCCATCCTAAGTTGACAGTTTCTGGAGGTGTGGGGGGGATTAATCTTTTGACCATAGGGTCATCCCTTAGGTCTCTCCTTATGCTACCGTAATTAGCCTTCCTAAAATCCGGGATCAAGGCCGAATTTTCCTTCTTCCTGCCATCCCATATTATGTTAAAATATATGGCTTTATGATCACTGTTTCCTAGTTCATCTCCAATCCCAACATCTTTTACAAGGTTTTCATTATTACAACATCCTCACAACACTACCACAAACCCCCACACCAATTACACATCCTCACAACACTACCACAACCCCCCACACCACTCACACATCCTCACAACACTACCATAATAAAATTAATTATTTCTAGTGTGGTCGACTTCCTACACAAAGACAGGCAATAAATAGCTGTCTTATCTCAACCTCCTTCCTTCCCCCTCCATCCCTCTGTTCTCAGAGAGGTCTTGGTAAATAACTTTTGTTTGTTTATTTTCATTGTTTGTCTAATTTATCATGTTGTATCAAAGTAATATGACTTAAAGTTTTAGGCAGCTACCAAACAGGGAGATTCTACTGCCTGGGAAGATATTGGAAGCATAATGTACAGTATTGTCTAATGGTAGACCCTACTGCCATATGGCATCACGAAAATTGTGACCAAGTCTTAGGTTGCTGATTTATCTTTTTGCCTCATTTACACACAATTGCAGAGTTTCAATTGTTTCTCTTCCTTTGACAACACAACATACATACAATATAATGTTTCTCACCTTTGATCTTTTTTCCATTTATTTATGGTTGGTTATTTAAAATAATGCCAATTCACTTCAAGTATTGGCATCAAATTTTACCGGCTGGTGTACACTGTACACTAGTGACTCACTTAAGTGGCAATTATTTAATTGGAACTAATGTTGGTGTGAGTAAAACATTTCCATTTACTTGAAATAGATTTGCCGATTTATTTGTTTATTTATTTATTTATAATATACTGTAATACATTAAACACACTGCAAGTATTTTCTTTAATTTATATACTTGTTTCGCGAAAAAGGGAGGCGACCATTATAACTGGTAGGTGATCATTAAGGACCAAACTCCGAATCCATGACGTGACTTCTGTTCATCATTTATATCCTAAATTTACCACTGTCGGTAAATTCAAGAATTAACGCAGTCATTTACTGAATATTCTTTGTAAAAAAATTAATTTTAAATTAATTATTTATAGGAGATAAGTATTATGATCAATAAATATACAGATATGCATTACTGACCACCTCCGAACACAAGGACGGCTAAAAATAGCCACAGGCGATCACAGTCAAGGTCACTTTCCCTGGTAGGACTTTGTGAGTGGTTTACCATGTTTCCATCACCACTCTTGACACGCAATATTTAAGAAGTAAAAATTTTATACTTGGTGCTTAAGACGACCCCCTAACTTTGGGCAGATATTTTAAAGTTCAAATTCCGTCTTATAAGCCGAGATATACGGTAGTAGTGGACGAGTGGAACAAGTTACCAAATATCATCATTAACTCAAATACGCTGGATAACTTCAAACATAGGTTGGGTGGATATATGAGCAATAGGGGTTGGGTGTAAATGGGACTGCCCAGTATTGGCCAATAAGCCCGCTGCAGTTTCCTCCATTCTCATGTGCTTATGTTCTTATACAGATTAATGTTTACAGGAGAGGTCATGTAGATCACGTGCGCTGAGGTGTTGAACAACAGACACGTAGTGTAGTAACCCTGACAGATGATGTTATGAGGGGCTTGACGTGGTGTAGTAATTTCCTCACAGATGGTGTTATGAAGGGCATCAGGTGGTGTAGTAATTCCCTCACAGATGGTGTTATGAGGGACATCACGTGGTGTAGTAATTTTCTCAGATGGTGTTATGAGGGACCTGATGTAGTGTAGTAATTCCCTAACAGATGGTGTTATGAGGGACCTGACGTAGTGTAGTAATTCCCTCACAGATGGTGTTATGAGGGACCCGACGTGGTGTAGTAATTCCCTCACAGATGGTGTTATGAGGGACCTGATGTAGTGTAGTAATTCCCTAACAGATGGTGTTATGAGGGACCTGACGTAGTGTAGTAATTCCCTCACAGATGGTGTTATGAGGGACCTAACATGATGCTGTAGCAACTCATTCACCACATGGTCCGGTGTTACAGGACCTCCCTCACTCAAGTGAGTGAGGTGTGGTCCCAGGCCTCCCTATCTTGGATGGATTAACACATAGCTGGTGTTGTTGAGTCTCAGGGGCATTTATCACTGGGTACCTGGGACCACACTGTGTGAAGGTTAGCTTGGGTACGACTCGGCTGTTACTGTTGAGTTGTTTTTCACTGACTTAAGCACTGTTCATCACTATTCAACACTGGTTCCGTTCCTTTCCTTAATGAAATAGTAACTTCTGGCGAGAACTTGTTGATATTCCAGTGGGGAGGAGGGGTTCAGGTGAGGGAATTGGTATAGGCCAACATAACAGTTGACCTGGCTGCTCCCAGAGGAACGCCAGGTACGCCCTGACCCTTCGGTGGTCAAGGATGTAGTGTGTGTGTGTGTGTGTGTATGTGTAGTCATTATTGTGCCCCCAACATGCAGGAGGGATATTGGAAGGTATAAGAGAGGTATTGGAGGGTACAGGAGGGGTATTGGAGGGTACAGGAGGGGTATTGGAGGGTACAAGAGAGGTATTGGAGGATACAGGGGGGTATTGGAGGGTACAGGAGGGGTATTGGAGGGTACAAGAGGGGTATTGGAGGGTACAGGGGGAGTATTGGAGCGTATAGAACATAGGAATGGAGGAAACTGCAGCGGGCCTATTGTCCCATACTGGGCAGTCCTGTTTACACCCAACCCCTATTGCTCATATATCCACTAGGGTGTGTCATACAGAGGCGAATTTTTTTTTTTGAGTTTGAAAATTCGGCCCATGGTATTAATGATGTGGTTCTATGTGCAGAATCATGTGATATCTTCAGATTTGAAAAGTTTTCATTTTTTGCTAGGTAAATTTTAACTTGAAATCTTATGAAAATTCAGTATTCCCACCCTTTTACCAACACCACTAAATAAGCTTATTTAAAAGTAAAAGTAAATGTATCAGGTTAATTTATTAGGATGAAAATGATCCAGAATAGTGAAACGAATGATCTTGACACATTTATTAAATTTAATATTCCTTTGAAAACAAAATCATCAAATAAAAAAACCGGTTTTACTACTACGACCCGGTGTTGCTGCACACCATAGAGAACATGTCTTTCTTGCTTCTGTTTCTACTCATCACCTCCCTGCTGACCACCTGAGCTCGGATGTAGCCTTTCCTCCTCTCCTGGCTGTACACGTGACTGCTGGCCTCGCTCACTTGCTGTACACAACGCTCTATACTCTGGGTGTGCGAGGGCCAGGCAGGGACATGCATGGGGTTGTCCAGGAAAGCTCTGACATGAACATTGGTGAGGCTGCAGGTAGAGGGGTACTGCCAAGCCTGGATGTTATCAGATCTATATGAGATCAGTGAGGGTCTTGGCACCTAGATTGACTTCAGGAGTCTTCCTGACCAGCCCTGAAAGGGAATCGTCACCAACTGATTCGTCATGCAGATCCTCTCATAAGTCTCATATCCAAGATCTTTTTGACTGCCACTCTTCTCTCCTCCTCATCCTTACTGCAGAGCATTGTCTGCAGAACTGCCTCAGGATGAGCATACCAGGAAGATCTCCTCACAGTCTGCTCCACAATCTGAACAACCTTCCTTGGCTGACTCCTCAGGAGCTCAAGCTGGAAGAGAGCATGCCTCGGACCTTCGGAGAACGATGACTTGACCTTGGTGTTGAACCAATTTGGCAAGTAGACACTCACGATGAATTGGACAATAAGTCTCAGGTTGTGAAGCTGGTTCCCTTTCAGTTTATGATGAAAAGCGTGACCCAAATTCTGGGAACCTGAGCCGTTGTGAGCCACCTGAGATGTGAGACTGGACACCCTCTGCGGGCAAGCAGTCTATCAGGCATGACCCCCAGTTTTGATGGCACTGCAAATCATGTAACCATAGTACTGATCAGTGCTCAGGTCGTCAATGACAGTATGTGCAAGAAGCTCAACGAGTGGAGGGCCAACTGTGATTTTTTCAAAGCTTGGATTTATTTCTAACTCAGTGGCAGAGTCCAGCATCTTGCCAAGAGGACCAGACCATCTGTTGTTTGAAAGAGTCTTGCCATCCAGCTCCTGGATCAGATGTCTGAGTGGCAACTCGTTGGTGTGGAGGTCACAAACAATCCAGACCAGCTTCCTCCCAATCTTCCGCTCTATCCACTGTATGACCCCCCTTGCCACCCTGTGTTCGTGTTGGTGCTGTCCCTTCCAATGGCCTGCAGGGTCTGGTCTACGTTCCTCTCTCTGAGCCAGTTCACAATGTTATCTGCCACTATCTCAGCTGGTTTCCTGATGCCATCTTTCTCTGGAGTGAAATGCCACAAATACTTCCCTCCTGGTTCACTACAGCAGGAGTAGTGTTCCTCCTTCACCATGGCAGGGAACAACTTGTCAGAATCTCCAACTTTCATGAACACTTTAGTGTCATCCCTTCTCCCATCAAAGAACAAACAATTGATTCCATTTTCTCTTATCCCCTTATCAAACTCCTCTTCTAGGTTACTGACAAGTTTCTCCTGAGCTCTCCTTACTTTGTTATGATCTATCACCAGGTGAGACATCATCAGGTGTTATCAAACCACCGTCAATCCAGGCAGCTGTTGCTATACTCTGCAGTTTCTCTGAGACCAGTGTGGTGTCGCATGCTGGCCAGAGCTATACTCAGGATATCTTTCTATTTCGAATCTTATGCCTGGAAGGTTTGGGATCATTATTTTCTGGGTTGGGGACAAAGTCACCATTCTCCTGGTCAGCACTCGGATCAGCCATGGGGAAGTCATTAAACTCTGAATCAGCTTGACTCCAATCATCGGCCTTTTTTACCTCACCCTGGGCCTTCTCAGTCTCTTTTCCTCGGCAACTCTTCTCCTCTTCTGTCTCTCTGTGGCAGCCTCCTGTCTCTTGGACTCCGGAATATCATGAGAGCCCCTATACTGCCAGTCTTCTCTCTCTGTGCTTTGACAAATGCCAGTTCGATCCTAGGAATCTTCAGTTCCGGCTTGCAAATACAGAATGTGGGCTTTACCGGTTGATCCGCGATCGCATCAAACTCAGGACAAGAGAACAATTGGGCACTTGCAAATATTATGTCAAATACTTCCAGGTCAGATTCTTGGCAAAGCTGTCATAACTGCAAGTTTTTCCTCTCCCAAGAGATATCTCTTACCTTTTAACTGGCTAGCAGTCTCTCACTAATCTTCTTCTGACTTGTTGTTATGACTGGAGGCTTGAACTGAGCGTTAGCCGGGGGTGTGCTATTAGCAAGACAGCTTTGGTCATATCACTGGCAATGTCTTTGTTTTGTGTAAGTTCTTTGGTTCTTTTCACTGATTTGCCTGATTAAAACACCGTATCTCCATTTATCTCAATGTAAACGCTCCGACTAGGAGCTCTCTCCCAGACCCAAAGATAGTAGCTGAGATGGCTGGATTTTGGTTCTCGTCTGGCATAAGCAGCCATCATAAATATTATCAACTTATAAATGCATCAGAATCTGAAACAGAAAAAAATATTGTTAGTTGGGTTGTTAAAAAATGAAGTCAGAAAGCAATGTTCACTATTTAATTGTAATGCACTAATGCAGCTGTACGTTAGATTTTCGATAAATTTCACGCTAAAATTTACCTAGCAAAAGGTTGCAAAATATTGAAACTGAAATTATTTTCTGTTTATATACACTAAAATCTACCAAAAAAGTGATGGGCCATGAGTTTTAGCTGATCTTCCCTCCTATGACACACCCTAGTGTACAGTGAAGTGTTTAAAATTGGAAAGTTCAGTGTTGAAAAATGTCTGAGAATCAGAGTTTAGCTACCTAACTATTTCTTGTTGCATTCTTTTGTGAATCTCAGAGAAGTCTTGTGGTATACTAAGGTACTATTTTTTTTTGGGTGCCTGTTACACTGGTAGTATAGAAAGTGTGTGATCACTCGAATTAACACTTTGATATTTACAGACAATGAGTAGTGGACATCTGCCGTGTTAAGAGTGTGGTGGACAGTGGTTGGGAGTGTCACCGGAAGGCCATAATTGTACTAAGGTTATGTAACGGGGTGTGAGTACAACAGAGTACATTGTGAAGTGATAAGTATTAAAATCATGGCAATTGAAAAGTCAGTCAATACTTGTTGAGTACCGAAGGGACAGTCTCGTAAAGTATTACCATATTACCACTGATTCTTTTTTGTGAGCGTGACTCAGTAATGGAACTGTCTATGTTTTTTTTTGGGGTTGTTGACTTCGTCAGTCGTACTGAAGTCACCCCAACATTATAAATCCCAGTTCTTACGAACTGAAGTCCGGAAATCCAGTTGCTGCCTATGTTGTCGAAAAGAAAAATCTCAGTTATGTGTGTCAGAATTTTTTTGGGGGTTGCTGACTTCGTCAGTCGTACTGAAGTCACCCCAACATTATAAATCCCAGTTCTTATGAACTGAAGTCCGGAAATCCAGTTGCTGCCTATGTTGTCGAAAGGAAAAATCTCAGTTATGTGTGTCAGAATTTTTTTTGGGTTGTTGTCTCACTCCGAGTGAGGGAGTCACCCCGACTTTCAAATACCAGTTCTTCTGAACTGTGAGATAGAAAATACGTGTTTGTGTTATGAGCCCCCAATGTGTATGTCTAGAACCAGGGTTTTGTGTTGAAAAGGTGAATTATTATTGAAATGAAGTAGTAATCTGAGGAAGTGTCTGATGTAACTAATTTCCCATTCATAGACAAGAATTTAAATTCCTGAGTATATGTAATTTCATGCAGAGTACTTTGTTGTATCTGTAATGTCAGAGTCACTGTTTATGTGCTGGTGCCAAAAGTATGTTGAGGTATTATGCTGATGAACTGTTAGGGGAATGTTCCCTATACTATATTGTACGGAAATAAGAATTGACAAGTTGTTGCAGGTATAGGTAGCGGAGACTCGAGTATGAAACGTTTAAGTCTCCTTAGGTTTTGTTTTATGTATTAAGGTACTGTAATCACGAACTGTTAAGATATGTCGAATGTATGTGCACTACCGCGTTAGTGCTTTTGCCTATTATTCCGCATAATATGAATCTTTGGAAGGGGAAGGCTATGTACTGCGCACCTCATTGTCATTCCTAAAAACCCGTTTTAATTCATATTACGCTACCTAATATTCAAATCCACCGCGCTTGTAGAATCTCAGGAGAGACGTGTATTCCCCATCTGTTTTACCCTCAGGATCACTCTCAGTAAGTCCCGCCTTCAAACACAGTTGTCACTACGTTTATTGCACTCTCTACTGGCAAACGCAACCTTGAATTAGTTTGTTTAAATCAACTTTAGTAATTCGCCAGACCTTTGTCAACTGAGGGTCATCTTTGAATGAGTAACAGTTAGTTTGTTTGTGATTATTGTCATTGCGTGAGTAGCGATCACTGGCAACTCAGGGGTATATAAACTCAAGATGGCCAGGGAGCGCGTCCCCTGACGCTGCCCCGTTTGTCTCCAGGTCGAGGGTGGGCTTAATTGAAACCCACCTGTCGCTCGGAGCCGGTGGATACCCAGCAGTGGTCAATATAGGAGTGATGGCGCTGATTCGGCATGATTAATCGGCTCTACTCTACTTCGTGGGCCGAGGACCCCAAACCCACCTCGGGTCGGAGTGTAACCGACCACAACAGCAGTTGTTAGAGGCGCCAGTGCTATACCCGGGGACAGGCCTTGGAATTATGGTCCACAGTGTGGTTGTATGTGTTTTTTACCAGTATGTTTTATAAGGAATAAATCAAGTAAGACATGTTATGGTTTCACCCTTCTTTACCCTTATCGATCTGGTCAATGGAAAACCTAACCCAATGCCTAGTCCACTCTGCACGCTACCTAACGAGCTACATGCTGTCCAGAGGGGGTCTGGTGGCAGCGACCCTTAGAAATTAAGATTAGAGTTAAGTTATCCCCTTAGACTTAGTGACCCCAGAATCTGGCAGTATACAATAAGTGATAATCCTACAGTGCTCCGATAGTGCACCCCAAGGAAAAGTCAGACAGTGGGCACTTTATCGGTCACCTTTAAAGTGCCAGTGACAAGGACCACCTCGGTGTTTACATATATCGTGAAAACTATGTCGGCGACCCCAAGCACCAGGGACAAAGACCCACGGTCTTTACGACTGACAAATATCAACAGATGTCTACCAGTGTCAGTGGCCCTCAAAGTGCCGTCAGTGACAAACACTTCCGTCCGCCCACAACAGATATCAACAGATGGCCACCAATCACTTACTCCCGACGCACTCTGTACCATCTAAAGCGTGGGAACGGTTATCCTGATGGCAGTGTTATCGCGCGACTCAAGTCACTGAACATATTCCACGCGCGTAGCCGTAGACAAGGCCGTCATACACATAAGCCCATTAGAACCGTAACCTCCACTAGGGCTGGAGAAACCCACCCCTGACAGACCATACCACCACACTGAAGTTCCACGTATATGGTATGATCTCCCGTCTCTACTGCTATCCAACGTCACTTCACTAGCTAACAAGTTTGACGAGCTGGCAACTACAGTCAGGTCAACCGCCGTGAGCATCGTTGCCATATGTGAGGCTTGGCAAATTGTGCCCGAAACGTGTCATATTGAGGGATATCAACTCTTTCATCACCTTCGTTCACATAGACGCGGAGGGGGCGTTGCCCTCTTCTGTCAAGATGACCTACGCCCGTCACGCCTGGATGTTCAAGTCCCAGCAGATGTGGAAGCATTATGGGTACGTGTTGTGCCACCAGCCCACCCGCGCCACACTGCTTCCATCATAATCTGTGTGGCATACCATCCGCCTCGCTCGCCCACCAGAGACACTCTTATCAATCATCTCATTACCACCTCAGACCACCTCAGAGTTAGGTACCCATGTGCCAAGTTAGTACTATGTGGGGATTTTAATGAAATTGACACCACTGACATCCAGGACCAGCTATCACTATCACAAGCTTTGAACTTCCCCACACACGGTCAAAATACCCTTGACCTTATCTTAACTGACTTAGCGGACCAGTACCAACCACCTCAACCAATGGCTCCTATCGGGTGTAGCACACACTTATCAGTGCTTTGGTCCCCAGCTGCCACTCCCACTCAAGTACAGAGACCCTACATCAAGACCTACAGGCCGATTACTGACTCTGCAGTGCGCCTCTTCAGGCAGTGGATAGTTCACCATCCCTGGACTGAAGTTCTTAGCGTGGATGACGTGGAAACCAAATGGATAAATTATACCAACACCACCACGGAAGCTCACCACCACTTCTTCCCCGAGAAGTCCGTCAGATCTCATCCAGCTGACTTGCCCTGGATCACACCTCGGATCAAAAGACTTATGCAACAGAGAGACAGAGCCTTTCATCTCAATGACCACATCTGCTACAGGTCCCTTCGCAACCGAGTCATCCGCGAAATACGCACTGCAAAGAAGTCCCACTACCCAACCAAATTACAACACCTGAAGCAGACCAACATCAGTCAATGGTATGGTAAGCTTAAAGAACTCTGTGGACTAAACAATAAGACACACCCCCTCCCCTTCCTTAGCCATCTCACTAATGTTGACGCAGCTGAGCAAACAAATAACCATTTCGCTACTATATGCCAGACGCTCCCCCGGCTTGACACAACCACTCTCCCTGCTTACCTACCAGCCCCCCTTCCCACTGACGTAGTAGAAGAATTTGAAGTAGCAAAACGCCTGGACAAACTAAAATTAAAACGCTCTACCACCCCCATTGACTTGCCAATGAAACTCTTCAAGGAGTTCTCCCCGGAGCTTGCTAAACCCCTATGCCCCATCATCAATGCTTCTCTCAGTCAAGCCAGATGCCCAGCTGACTGGAAGACCTCTTATGTATCACCAGTGCCCAAGTCAACCAGCCCACAATCCTTAAACCAGCTACGACCTATTGCAATCACCCCTTTACCCAGCCTAATCTGTGAAAGTTTTGTATTCGACTGGGCTTATGCTGATATTGCAGGAGTCGTAGACCCTCAGCAATTTGGCAACATGAAAACTTCCTCCACCACTCACCGTCTTGTCAGCTTTCTCGATTACATATTCCGCCATCTCGAGAAACGAAAAACGTCTGTAGCTGTCGCCTTCATTGATTTCACTAAAGCATTCGATCTAGTCGACCACAATATAATCATCAACAAAGCTATTGACCTCGGGCATCGGAGAAGTCTTATATCATGGCTTACAGACTTCCTCAGTGACCGACGCCAAGCCGTACGCTTCCGAGGGGCTGTCTCCACCTTTCAGTCACTCACCTATGGCGTCCCCCAAGGCACCAAGATGGGACCACTCTGCTTCCTTATGCTCATCAATGATGCCCTAAGAGAAACCTCTGCTCGCTGGAAATATGTCGACGACTTCACCATTGGGATCAGCGTCAACAATTCTGCTCCCAACTATACCGCCCTTCACGATTTATTGAACAGTCTCCAAAACTGGGCCACCAACAACCATGTCACCATCAACCATACCAAGACCATGGTTATGCACATCAACCTCTCCTCCGACATTATCCCACCTCCTTCCATTACTCTAGGTCCGAACACACTCCAGGTTGTAGATTCCACGAAGCTCCTCGGCGTCACCATAGACAACAAACTAAATTGGAAACCACACGTCAGTGAAGTTGTCAAATCCTCCAGTTTCCGTCTCCACCTCCTCCGCCGACTCAAGTCCCTCGGAGTTCCTGCACCCGAGCTCCTCAGTGTTTACACAACATTCATACTTCCCAAGCTCACCTATGCCTCCCATACCTGGTCTTCCTCCCTAAATGCCACACAACGTAAACACCTAGAAAAAGTGCAAAAGAGGGCATGCATGATTATTCTCTCCCCTTCCTACTCCACATATCAAGAAGCGCTCAACACACTGACCCTTTCGACTCTCAATGACCATCACCACGACCTCATCTGCAAATTTGGTAAGAAGCTTCTACACCATCCTCGACACCAGCTCCTACCACCTGAGATCCCTAGCCCGAGAATTGCTGTTCGACACCACAACCGCATCCAGCCCATACGTGCACGAACTGATCGCTATAAGAACAGCCCAGTCCCAACCATTGTAAAAATTATCAATAACTTGTAATAAACCAGTGTATTCACTCCCAGTAAACACTACTCCTTGCACTGTCACTATGTTGAAATGCACTGTAGTTTGAGCTTTTCCCCATCTAGTTATTATATGTCTTATTTGTGTCACTTATGTTACTTGTATATTATTTGTAATTCGAAACCCATTCCCCAAATATGTAACTGTATATTTTCAGCCTTCTGGCTGCCAAGCTCTTTCAATAAACCGTTAATTATTATTATTATTATTATTATTATTATTATTATTATTATTATTATTATTATTATTATCATTATTATTATTATTATTATTATTATTACACAGGTACAGACATAGGTACAGATACAGGTACAGGTACAGATACAGACACAGACACAGGTACATAAACAGATACAGGTACAGGCACAGGTACAGACACAGACACAGGTACAGACACAGGTACAGACACGGGTACAGACACAGGTACAGATACAGACACAGACACAGATACAGATACAGGTACAGGTACAGATACAGACACAGACACAGGTACATAAACAGACACAGGTACAGGTACAGATACAGACACAGACACAGATACAGATACAGGTACAGACACAGACACAGGTACAGACATAGGTACAGATACAGGTACAGACACAGGTACAGATACAGGTACAGGTACAGACACAGGTACAGATACAGGTACAGATACAGGTATAGGTACAGACACAGGTACAGATACAGGTACAGACATAGGTACAGACACAGGTACAGATACAGGTACAAATAATGGTACAGATACAATGACAGGTAGAAATGTAGTACAGCTACAAGTACAGGTAGAGAAATTACAGTCACTGATGGTCTGTCTGACAGACATCAACACAGTCAGTGCAATATTAGTTGGACGAGACCTTAGCGCGCGCGTGTGTGTGTGTGTGTGTGTGTTCATCATCATTATGACCATTATTATTAGCAGTAGTAGTAGTAGTAGTCGTACTCCTCCATACAAATGTTTGCCGAAGACGCCAAGTTATTTCGGGAAATCAAGAACCAAGCAGACTGTGAAACGCTGCAGAAGGATCTCTGTGAGCGCCAAGAATGGTCGAAGAAATGGCTGCTCAATGTCACGAAGTGTAAGAGGATGCACCTGGGGTTTTACCAACGGTAAGGAGTCGTATCATATTTCCCAACGGGATGAAGAAGCTGCACTATTTGAGACTGAATGTAAGAAGGACCTAGGTGTGTATGTTGACAATGAGCTGAAGTTCTCGGGCCTTTGCGAGAAAAAGGAAAATCAGGTAAATAAATTATTGGGTCTTATAAGAAGGTCGTTTAGATCTAGACGGTCCGTCCCTTTTAACGATCTTCAAGAGTGAGGTGCTTCCCCATCTTGAGTACTGTCACCCCGTCTGGTCCCCGAGATATGCTAGGGACTGCCAATTGATTGATAATGTCCAAAGGAGGACCACCAGACTGGTGCCTGCACTTCGGCACCTCAGCTACCCTGAGAGATTGGAGCGCCTGAACTTGTCTAGCTTATTCTACAGACGGGCAAGGGGTGACCTAATAGAGGTGTATAAGCATCTCAAGGGGCACTACTCAGTCGAGTGTCCTTACTTGGAGCTGGCAGACGCTCGCCTCACAAGGGGTCACAGGTCAAGATTGAAGAAGCTGCAGGTCCAGAAAACTGTGAGGGCAAACTTTTTCGGAGTGAGAGTTGTGAACTCTTGGAACAATCTACCAGAAAGTGTTGTGTCGGCACCGAGTGTGAACTGTTTCAAGACAAGACTTGACCAACACTGGAGCAGGTTCAGGTACATTCAGGAGCCGGTGCATGCCCAGTACTTGCCAACAGTGTGTAACAGAGACGTGACCGATCGCTTGGGCGGCTAGCGAGCCGATCTTTTGGTGAAGAGGATAAAAGTAAAAAAAGTCAAAGTACATGCCCACAGTTGCCAACAGTACGTAACAGAGATCCAGTACATGCCCACAGTTGCCAACAGTATGTAACAGAGAGCCAGTACATGCCCACAGTGCCAACAGTGCCTAACAGAGAGCCAGTACATGCCCACAGTGCCAACAGTATGTAACAGAGAGCCAGTACATGCCCACAGTGCCAACAGTACATAACAGAGAGCCAGTACATGCCCACAGTACGTAACAGAGAGCCAGTACATGCCCACAGTTGCCAACAGTGCCTAACAGAGAGCCAGCACATGCCCACAGTGCCAACAGTACATAACAGAGAGCCAGTACATGCCCACTGTGCCAACAATACGTAACAAAGAGTCAATACAGACGGGGGACCTAATACAGGTGTATAAGCATCTCAAGGGGCACTACTCAGTCGAGTGTCCTTACTTGGAGCTGGTGGACACTTGGGCCGAGTTGGAGTGCTACCCTTTTCTCTGTCAATTCAAATTGAAAACATTTATTGACAATTACATCAAAAGGAGCTAACTAGCCCTCCCAAAACAGCTCTTTAACATTCTACTAATCATAAATCATATATGTATACAACAAATAGATATGCATAATTCTCTGTTAATTTAGTGACTGGAAATATCTTGCTCTGAGGGAGATCTTATATAAAATTATTAAGTCATTATTATTAAACAACAGTGACAAAGTTTAAGATAGTTATTAATATTATAGAGTAATTATATTATTGTTAGATAGTTTAAATAATAAATATAAGTTAAAACTATTGCCTGGTGTAAACCCTGACAGGGAGCGTTGGTCCGCCATGATGTAAACAACAGCTGCTGTCAGGTGTGTGAGGGAAATTGTTTTGTTATATTGTGACGACATTTGTGGGAGATGTGTGCAGGGAGAGACAGAGGCCTTATAATTGTTGTTGGTGACTTGGGCCCAGTGAACTCGGCCCAGTGATTTCGGCCCAGCTACTGTCGTGATCTCGGCCTCACATTAGATGGGACGATGTCAGGCTTTTTGAGGATTTTTTATTGTAACTATTTTAAGCACATGGATTTAAAATCATATACATATACAGTTTAATTGGCCAGACAGTCTGGTTATTGCAGAGAGAAGTTGCATGTTGGAAAACCTAATTTAATCTGAGTTAATAGATCGCGTGCTTGTACCGAGGGAGCGAGTAATTACCCAAATGAACCCAAATGTAGCCACAATGAAGTCAAATAATGGTCCTACATGAATAAATCAGACTGCCAATGACTTCTCGACTGGTATTTGGTGTCACGAAGTCACAAAAAATTGGTAAACTTAATTTAATCTGAGTTAATAGATCGAGTGCATGTACATAACCTAACCTAACCTAACTTAACCTAACCTCAACTAGTATTTGGTGTCACGAAGTCACAAAAAATTGGTAAACTTAATTTGATCCGAGTTAATAGATAGAGTGCATGTACCTAACCTAACCTAACCTAACACAACTCAGATTAAATTAAGTTTACTGTACAAAAAGGTCTGTCAGCTTAAAGTTGGGTTTGAGATATTTCGTTTACTTCCACTAACATATGGAACGTTAACTAATGTGGTAGATAGTCGGTTTCCAGTTCTTGTATGGTGTAATATCGACTACCCAGTTTTACTGTTAGGTTGTAGGAAACCTATTTTTAGTTTGGAGACAGGTTTGATTCCTATTCAATGTATGCAGTACAAGTAAATACAGACAAATAGAAAACAGTATGAAAGCAAATCGTAATCTATTCCAGAGAGTAACTGGTCCTTGAAGTTGGTCGAGAATTATGTTGATAAGCTACCTGAGCAGGAACTCTTTCCCGTGCCTCTATCATTGCTGAATATTGGCGGGAATTTGCTTACATCAACAAACAAGGCAGATTTGACCTAAAACTTTGTTCAAGACCTGGCTCAAAGTAACACACGTGTCAACCCTCATTCTACATGCACCATAATCGATGGTATGACATAAGTTGTCTTCTGACCTCACTAGAGGAAAGGTCAAAGTGGCTTAGCTCCCAGGGATCAATTGTCAGTAATGGCTAGTACTACTTGCGAACAGGGCTGTGCCCTTTTGAGGGCCAAGTTAAAGAGGGCCAAGGAAGAAATCTTGAAATTAAAGGAAGAGATAGCGAGGATGAAGGAAGAAACGAGGCAAGGAAAGCCGGTGTCTGGCAAAAACTCAGGCGAATGGAAGGTTGTGAGGAGAGGGACGACCAAACTGGTGGTAAAAAAACCCACCAAGGATATGACAACAATGACAACAACAGCTAAGTGTACCAACTCTTTCAGTCCCTTGATAGATGAATTGGACATTAGTATAGTCAGGGACAAGGCTGACAAGGAAGGTACGAAAACCTTAATTGTTGGCGACTCCCAGGTACTGTACTTGGGCAGAGCTTTTTGTGGTAAAGATAAAAATAGGATGAGGGTGTGTTTGCCAGGGGCTGGGGTGGGGGATATAGTTGACAAGATGGACGATATCTTGTCTGGTAATGGGAACAAACCCATTATCTGCCTCAGTGCAGGAGGCAATGATATTGGCCGGTGTAGGAGTGAGGAGTTTCTTGATAAGTTCAAGACAGCTATAGAATGTATTAGGTCTAAGGGAGGGATCCCTATCATATGTGCTGGTCTTGCCTAAAAGGAGAGTTGGCAATGAATGGTTGTCAAGGGCAGTTGGTGTCAACGGCCATCTTGACAGATATTGCAAGTCAATATCAGTCCCATTCATTGACAACTAGGGCAACTTCTATGGCAGAAGGGACCTTTATGCTAGGGATGGGGTGCATCTGTCTAGGGATGGGGTGGCAACCCTGGCTGGGTCTCTCGAGAGGGCAGTTCAAAAGATGTCGAAGTCTTTAAACTGCTAGGGGAACATATAAGCACGTGGGGTGGAGGAGACTGCAGTGGGAGTGGGTAAAAAAAGTGAAAGGTTACAGGGTGCTAGGAATTATGACAAAACTAAATTAGGCAGGGAGTTAAAACCTAAACGCGACAAAGAAAGGACTCGGAACACGACTTACTTAAATGTCTATTACGCAAACAGTAGAATTATGAGAAATAAAATGGATGATATTAGGGCCTTGGTATATATTGAAAAAATCGATATAATATCATTCACCGAAACATGGATAAACCTAGACTCACGTGAGTTACCTGTTGAATACCAAATTTCAGGTTACAAATTATTCCATACCGATAGGAAGATTAGGAAAGGAGGCGGAGTAGCAATCTATGTCGGGGATAATCTGAAGTGTGAAATAAATGAAATCAAAACTGAGCTGATTACAGAAACAATTTGGATAGAGTTAATCGATGGTAGGGAAAAATTAATCACAGGATTAATATATAGACCTCCTAATCTTGATAGAGTTAATGAGCAACTTATTTGGGACAAAATGTGCAGGGCTTCCATACATAGCAAAGTCTGTATAATAGGCGACTTTAACTTTAGCCAAATAGATTGGATTGACCTTACAGGTAACTCAGGATTTTCTTGAAATGATCCAGGACTGTTTCCTAAGTCAACATATAACCGAACCCACCCAGGGTAATAATATACTCGATTTAGTTCTGTTGAACAGAGAAAACTTCATTAGTAATGTCGAGGTAGGGAATGAACTCGCAAACAGCGATCACAAAGAAATTAGATTCCAGTTAGAATTTCAGGACAGCTGTAAGGAAAATTCCACTAAAGTCCCAGATTTCAGAAGGGCAAACTTTGATAAATTGAAGAGGCAGCTGAGAGAGGGGGTGTCATGCTTGGGGGTGAACGACATGACTGCACATGAGGTGACCTTGTGGGGATTATGAGATATGGGTTCACACTCAGGATGGGATGGAGAAAGGAAACTCACAATGTGCTCTCTGTATACATGTTGTATTGGATGTACAATGCAGCTTGGTGCTGGGAAGGCAGCATGGTTACAAGCGTGATGTAGAGAGAGCTGGTTGGTGAGGATGCTCAGAGGAGGACAGCTTGTGGGTCGCCATGCTCGCCGGCGGGAGCGAGGGCCGCCAGGCAGCGGCGGAGGAGGAGGTGTTGCTTGCTGTGGCTGTAGCTAGAAGAAGAGAGAGGTCACCACGAGGTCAGGTCTTAAATAGCGGGGGTAGGCGTGGCTTAGTAGTTGACCTCCGTGATGTATGGCGGCGGGAGCGAGGGCTGGGAGGTGGTGTTGCTTGTTGGTTGGTGTAAGTAGAAAAGAGGGTGGTCGGTACGGTACGGAGTCTTTAGTCATGAGGTGAAAGAAGATTATTAGGGGCTCAACCAGAACGCTTCATCTTTCCTATTGGTGTTTTATCTTTGTTCTGCTCCCTTGGGTCGTCAGACCTTTGTATTAATATTGGTTTATTTATATAATGCTGCTTATTATTATTATTTTTTATTAATGCTTGGAGTTAGTGAGCCCGCCCAGGTCCTTGTGTAACTGGGAGGGTAGTCACATTTTTTTTCTAAGGTGTTAGTTAAGTGTTAGTTGTGTTAGTCTAAAGGTACACTGTATGGAGAGGCCTGCCAGGTTCTTAGTGGAGCTGGTAGGTCACTCTCATCTTTTATTTTCTCTATTAATGTTTTATGTGTATATGTGTATATTGGGGCAGGAGGTGGTTCAATTACTTCTTCCTGGCTGATGTAACTGGGAGGGTAATCACATTATTAGGGTGGTCACAACGAGGTCAGGTTTTTTATAGCGGAGGTAGGCGTGGGTAGATAGTTGACCCCAGCTCCGTGGGCAGCGCTGGTTGACCCAGACCACGAGGCATACACTGGGGAATTCGCGGGGTCGGCTACTCAGCGACAAACAGCGTTTGTCGGGGAGAAATCCACTACAACACCTTTGGAGAATGGTGTGGTAACTTTCAAAAAGCTGTGAATGGCCTACCACAAATTAAGAACATAAGAAAATAAGGAGTCTGCAATAGGCCGGTTGGCCTGTGCATGGCAGCTCCTGTCGAGAGTTTCTACCACTCTCTATCATCCATGAATCTATCTAGCCTCCTTTTGAAACTTTCCAGAGTTCCCGCACTAACTACAAAGTTGCTAAGCTTGTTCCACTCGTCCACCACCCTATTTGTGAAACAGTTTCTTCCTATCTCCCTCCTAAACCTAAACTTATCCAACTTGAATCCGTTGCTCGAGTCCTATCCTGCTCAGATATTATAAGAACTTTATCTATATCCCCTTTATTGATTCCTTTCACCCACTTAAATACTTCTATCATATCTCCCCTCACTCTTCGTCTTTCTAGGGAATGCAAGTTAAGTTTCTTTTAACCTATCCTGATATGGAAGGCTTCTAAGTCCCGGAATCATTTTTGTCATTCTTCGCTGCACCGACTCTAGTGAATTTATATCCATTCTATAATAGGGGCACCAGAACTGAACCGCATAATCGAGGTGCGGCCTAACTAGCGCAAGATATAGTTGCAATAAGACCTCTGCACTCTTGTTACTTACACTTCTAGATATAAAACCCAATACTCTGTTTGCCTTATTTCGAACATTAACGCATTGTTTTCTAGGCCGTAGGTCCGGGCTTACAAGTACCCCTAGGTCTCTTTCACAAGTCGACTTCTCTAGGTTGATGTTGTTAAGGCTGTATACATTATAAGTATTTGTTCTTCCAATATTAAGTACGCTGCACTTGCTGGTGTTGAATTTCATTTGCCATTTTTCAGACCACCCCTGCAGTTTATTTAGATCCTCCTGTAATGCATATGCATCCCGCCCTGAATTAATTTGCCGCCCTATTTTGTTGTCATCCGCAAACTTGCTTATGTCACTGCTGATCCCAGTATCTAAATCGTTTATGTAGATTATGAACAAGAGTGGGCCTAGTTCTGACCCCTGGGGAACCCCACTGGTTACACGGCCCCACTCAGATTTAATACCATCTACGCTGACCCTCTGCGTTCTATCGGTGAGCCATGATTTTATCCAATTTAAAACTTTCCCCTCGATACCATGAGCCTTAATTCCTGGATCCAACCCTGCCATGTAATGACTATTGCAGGAATCCCAAGATACTCAAGTAATTATGGGGTTCTGGCCAATGCAACAAATCCACCAACAGTTTTGTGAGACGTAGATAGAGTTCGGCCAACCGGGCGCCTTGTTGTTACTAGCTGAAATGAAGTTTGCACTCGTACTGTAGATTATGATATTGTTAATGAAGTAAAATATTCATACATGATTACATTTGAATAAGCATGTTTATAAACTGTGTGGGAGACAGGTAGAGAGCTAAGAAGACCGCACCGCTGTGTAACAAGATAGCGCTTGGTATTGCATTTCATCCAAAAAATATGCAAATTATTTTCCTCTCAATTCATTTAACGATTTAGAAAAAAAGTAAAATTATTTAATATAAATATTACTCTAAAATTAAACGGATGAGAATACTGTGTGTAATAATATTGTTATTTTGAAATTTTTGTTACAGATCGTGACCGAGGACTGGTGGCGACGGAGTTTGTTGTTAACGGCCGACGGTCGACACGTTGAGCTGATCAACAGAACAACAACGTCTACAGTGGTCTAGTACTGTGCCTTAACGTGATCACCTGCAGCATAACATAACAACAATGTCTACAGTGACTGACAGTGGTCTAGTACTGTGGCCTTAACGTGATCACCAGCAGAACAACTTTAATGGTTTGTGGGCCTCTGTGATCACCCTATTCAAGATGTCTGACAGTATTAAAGAGTTATTTGTGAGCATTTATGGCGGGCCAATATATTTCACAATGAAAGCTTGCACCGAGAAAAAAGAACTTCAACAGCTCATTAGTGTAAGTACAGGATTTACTTTATACTTGTTATTATTATTTTTATCGGTGAATTTATAGTATTACACCGGTCTCTTTCACTGTTATTAATATGCATTTCGTATTGTGGTAAATTTGCTTTGTCACACCGTTCTCTGCTAGAAAGTCAAAAATATATTTTTCTAGTGTATTTGTGTGTGTTTAGACCGAATGTGACCTTCATTACTGGGGGAAACTAGCGGTTTTTTTCGTTGGACGTTTTCCGAAAAAAATCATGGCAAAATACACCAAAAAACACTAGAAAAACAAAAACCAAACCTAACCTAACCTAACTGACTCACCATATGATGGAATCACCTATTTCTTACCTTATTGGCCTGGTTCTTGTTCGTCGTTAGATTCTGGGATTCTTACACAACGTCACATGTGTTGGTCTTTGCGATATTTACATTCAGTCTTGCTCTTAGTACACTTTACTGAGGAACACCAAGTGATCGAGAAAATGCTACAGTTTCTTCGCATTTTTCCCAAAAACTCGCAATCAGCTCCATATAATTGAAGTGACTCCAATCGCAGACTGCCATGGTCGGAACTGAAGTTACTGAACTTGAATTTCGAAATATGAGAGACCCAAATTAAAGCTCGAATTTGATTGGGCCAAATATACCGCGAATTAAACCCCAAATCATTTTAATTGGTTTCAAAAACAAAAACGCTTTTGATTGGTCGCGTGACGTGTACGGGAACGCATGCGCGTGATGATTTATGAAGGAGACGCAGGAGACACACAGTGTTGGAGGAGAGGCAGACGATAATGGCGGAAGGTTAATGGAAGAAAATAGAGAAAATTTTGGATAAGCTATCTCCGTTATTATACATTTCCCCGGGTCCGACTAATTACCCAAATGTAGCCGCAATGAAGTCAAATGATGGTCCTACATGAATAAATCGGACTGCCAGTCACTTCTCGACTAGTATTTGGTGTCACGAAGTTAAAAAAAATTGGTAAACTTAATTTAATCTGAGTTAATAGATTGAGTGTATGTACCTAACCTAACCTAACACAACTCAGACTAAATAAGGTTTACCAATTTTTTGTGACTTTATGACACCAAATAATAATCGAGAAGTGATTCACAGCCCGATTTATGCTTGTAGGACCATCATTTGACTTCATTGCGACTACATTTGGGTTCATTTGGGTAATTACTCGCTCCCTCGGTACAAGCACGCGATCTATTAACTCAGTTTAAATTAAGTTTTCCAATTTTTTGTGACTTTGTGACACCAAATACTAGTCGAGAAGTGGTTGGCAGTCCGATTAATTCATGTAGGACCATTATTTGACTTCATTGCGGCTACATTTGGGTAGGACCGCATTTCCCCCGGTAATGTAATAGATGAAAATTATCTTATAATTAGACGTCTTATTCGAATATGATAATAGATTAGTGGTAGGAATGAACGGCGTGTAAACGCAATAATACCTGTATTATTTTAGACAATTCTAAGACATTTTTCTTCTATGATGTTTCCATCGGAAATTAAGGATAACCGAAATATTATATTTTCAAAATTATTACATTCGCTGAGTCACAAGTTTTGCCATGTCTTGTTTACTTTTGGCGGAGTGGGCGGAACCCCCCCCCCCCCACGGTTAGGTTATGTCTGGTAAGGTTTGGTTTTGTTGGTTGGTTGGTATTTTATTTATGTGATTTATTCAAAGAAAAAATCTGGTAAAGGTGCAGAAGGACTTTATGAAACCACCAAATTTTCAGATGTTGTTTGGATAATACTGAGTAATAAAATCTACAGTATGTGACAACATTGTACGGGAGTATTTTTTCTCTTTAGCCTATCCTTTGATCATAAATTACTTGTTAGTGGGCAGGGCATGGGAGAAGAGGAAAATAATGGGGGAAAAACACTGTGAATACTGATCATATGGCAATAATTTCGTGTCTGCGTCCTTTGTAGGCGAGGAAGTAAAATATTTACCGTAATACCGTACTGTCAGATCTCCCGTCGTAACCACGTTTTGGTTCACATCGTCGGCTATACGGGAGCGCCCACGGTCTCTGTTTACGCGTCATGAAATAAGCAGCGATCTCATCGAGCGTGTTTATTACAGTTTATACGGGATTGAATACGTTAATTTTTTCTGGAGACGTTTTGATAATAGTAAGTAAGAAAATCAAAATGACAATGCGAGGTTAGGAAGTTAGGGGTTGATATTGACAACTGACCCACTGATGCATTAATTTTTATGTTTACTTTCTTACAAAATATTCATCATTGATTACTGATATGATAATAATTTCTTGTGCAAATGGTAGATATTTAGGCACCTAAGCCACTCACTACTATGTCTTCTCAGTGGTGACTTCTCATCCCCATATATAAACAGCCAATCATATTGACCAATTTAAAAACACATCGTGGAGCATCTTGCCGCTTTCCCGCACGCCATAGCTGCCGGTTTCATTTTCGGCGTGGCATGTGAAGGTTGTCGCCGGTCATATGTGGTTTGTGAATTCGGGGAGAAAGATGACCGGACCCTTCGGTTTTTCAAAGACCACGGCACCCTTCATTTAAACAGAGACTGCCCAGACTGCAGGAATCCCTGTTGTACAACAAAGGAGGAATTTGTTCCAGTGCAACAAGAAACATTAAAGAAAAACAAGTAGCTGGAGCGTTGTGGCTACAGTTCTTGTGTTTATTAAAGAACTTGGCTTGAAAATGCCAAGATTAAACCCAGTGTTGTACAGTGCTCTTATTTATGAAAGTTTTTCTAAGAAAGTTCTTTTCACAGCAATACTGTGAAATTGAACTGGCTTTGTCTGCTAAGTCTGTTGTTGACTGGAAACAATTCTGCAGTAAGTTCTTTATACACTGGATGGAAACTCAGGAACCTATTGGTGGCCAAATAAAGTATTAAGAGATTGATTAAAGTAAATTTGGCAGAGTAAATTCCAACACGGCCACTTAGTGAAGGGCGTCTGGGTGTGGCGGCATCAAGCGTGAATTGGGCCGCACGTTCATTGTGCCGTTTTGAAAAAAAATGAGACGCCGACACCCGAGTTCCTCCGTGCCAGAAATTTATCCAGCCAGGCACCACGATCTACATGATTGCTGGAAAGCCTAATCCAACTTGGGGCCCTTAGATTATAACCACGAGACCATTAACCACAGCCAAAACATTGTTGACCCTGTTACTGTAGAACACACCAAAACAGTAGAATGGCTGTGAAAGGATATACAGTATAGTCCTGGGTTCTGAGGGCTGGCAACAGGGATTACCACTACAAGCACTACTTCGCTCGCTACCTGTTCTGCCATTCACTAAGACCACAGCACCAGTGGTGAATCCTGACCTAAGATCTTGAGCCTGCTCTCTGTTTTTAAGAGCGGGGAGTGGGGGGGGGGTGGTGCTGTACCTAGGTGGTTAACATTAAATACTATTTTGAGATAATATGATAATAAAAGCTTTCAAGGAGGCCTCTGCATGCCATTGTATTATTAACTTAGCCTGCTACCTATTCTCTCTTTTAAATTTAAAATAGCTTAAAAAAGGAAAGGAAAAGTATTTGAAAAAGTGAAATAAATCAAAAACAATTTAATTGTATTTTAGTTTATAAAAGTGTACAAAAGTCTTACCTTTCTCCTTCTCCTTGGTTTCTTCTCCCCCTTTCTTTCCCTTTCAGGCTTTCACTTATAAACGAACTCCTTCCTCCTATTTTTTTCAATAAATTTTTCAGTCACTTCATCATAAAATGTATGCTTCATTTTCAAGTGCCCAAGCAGAGTTTTTCAATTGACATCAACGCTAAGGATGACAGTCTTTCCTGTCCTCGTGTGCTTCTGCAATAGGTCTTGATCCTTTTTAAAGCAGAAAATGTCCTTTCTGCAGTTGCACTTATAGCAGTTATAGTGACAATCAGCTTTGCAAGTTTATACACTTCTGGCATTCCCAGATAGAGCTTAGTTTCATGCATGATTTTCATCAAATATAAAACAGGCTTGCCTTTGAACTCTGGGGAAACGTAAAGAACACTTAACTCATTCTTCAGCCTTACAGTATCAAAGAAAGATCCATACTGCTTCTCCAAACTTTTCACTGCAGTGTCAGGAAACTGCTTACAATGTTTTTTAAAAAAGTTGCTGTTAAGCAAAGAGAAGAAAGAATTCAAGCTGTGTGACTGTCTGAAACTTATCTCTTAGTTGAACTAAAATGTTATCCTTTTTTTTTTTTTTTTTTAAAGGGGATTAGCCCACCTGGGCACAGGTCACTGACCCACATCGGGGCCTGGGGGGGCAAAAATATAATAATAGTAATTCATAGTAAATAAAATTTATAATAAAACGTAAAATAAAATAATAATAACAATAACAACACTGTAATAATGATAATAAAGAAAAAATAATAATAATCAATAGTGAGAAATGCTATATGTACAGTATGTTGTCATGTCAACAGTAAGAGAAACAATTGAGACCCTGCAATTGTGTGTAAATGAGGCAGAAAGACAGATCAGCAACCTGGGACTTGGTCACAATATTCGTGATGCCATGTGGCAGCAGGGTCTACCATTAGACAACACATTACCGGGTATGCCTCCAATATCTTCCCAGGCGGTAGTACCTCCCTGTTTGATAGCTGCCTACTACCTACTATCCAAGATTTCATGGAACAGATCTCTGCAGCCTGCTGCTTCTAACTGTTCACTTCTTCTGGGTCTTTTATTGGGGTTTTCATTATTTCTTCCTGAAACACTTTCCTGAAAAGAAAAATCCTGTCGAAGTCGTCTTCACGAATTTTCTTAATTTTTCCAATCAGCTCTTCAACCTTTTTGGAGCAGTAGGCAATGTCCATTCCCTTTGTTTGAAGAATGTCGAAAAGAACATCCGTGAAAGAAAACACTGAGGAAAAAACATTCAACAGGAAGCGAGTCTGGAATTTCTGGAGGAAAGACAAAAATCCATGGCCCTTTAAAACCAGGGTTGGAAAAAATCATGAATTAAAAAAAAAATAAAAAAATCGATTTATTTGATTTAAATCAGATTTTTTTTATTTTTTTACCAATTGCATTAAAATAGTATTTTTCAACCAAAGCTTATTGAGGATAATAAACAGAAAATTGGCATTAAGATATTTATGCAGTAGATGTACCAATGGAATTTAACACAATAATATTCTTTTTGTAAAATAAAAGAAAACTGGTAACATATCTTACATTTGAGTGCACAAATCCAAACGTAATAATGAAATTTAACATAAATGCTCTTATAGGATTACAGTGTTTCAAATATTAATAACTTAACTTCTTCAAGTCAACATAATAATATTCTCATTTTATAAAACAAATAATACCGGAATCAAGTTTATTTTCTTACATTTGTAGGATTATAGTGTATTAAGAATTACCGGTAATAATTTCAAGTCAACACAATATTCTCATTCTGTAAACAACAAAAATAGTTCAAAACATTTATATTAGCTTAGTTGAACATTGAAATGCTTATGTACTGTGACAAGCTTAGATGCCTTTTCCTGTCCTAGGCAATTTCTTACCTTTGAGTGTACAAATCCATATGTGGAAAAAATTCTCTCGACCCCTGCTGATGATGCAACAGCTGTAAATAATTGCCTAGGAACATCCATTACATTTTCTGTCATATCATTGGCAAAATACTGCCACCAAGCAAGGGGTGAGAGAGATTTTACAACATCTTTACCAAAATAGACCTCTTTAAATGGTGCACTTCTTCCATGGAAGGACATTAATGTTGAAAGGAAATGTGGAAGAGACTCGCACACATACTGTTCTGCAATGTCTCGCTGCTCAGGAGTCAGATGTCTGCCCTGATACCATGGATCTATCACATTAGCTAGAAAATGGGCAGGTGTCAATGCTACTTTGATTCTTTTTTCAAAATTATCCATATCCTTCTTATCTGTTAAATACTCCTTAATATCAGTTTTCAGTTTTACCCAGATTTCTACGGCATCACTTAATAGGGTATGTTCTCTCCGGACACAGTCCAATGCCACAGCAATAGGCTTAAGTCTCTCTAAATAGTCTTCTGCAGTTCTTTTTAATGCCTTATCATTAACTTTCCTTTCAATGTCTTCACTATTTTCTTTGCACACTTTGACAAGGGTCTCCCAGTTCTTTAAATAAGATTCAATAGAATCTGTCACTGTGTTCCATCGTGTGTGTGATGGCATTACTAGCATTGTTCCTCCTGCTCTTCTATACAAAGATCCTGGGATGTGATGATTTCTGAAGTACTTAATGATTTCAGTAATGTGCTCCTTAATGTTCTTGGTTTGCAGGTCTTGTGAAAGCAAATTTAACAGGTGTGCAGAGCACCCATATGTTATAATGGATTTATCTTGTCCGAATTCACTTCTCATTTTTGCCATATTAGCAGCATTATCTGTTGCACAGCTTCCTACTGTGCATCCAAATTTGTCTTCACACTTTTTTGTAGCACATTCAGCTAATTTCAACAGATATTCAGCTGTGTGTCTTGATTCTGTGTCTATAGAGTCAACAAGATAAATAAGGTTGTCCGCTGTTAAAGTTATACATACTATAGGCTCATTATGGACATTACTCCATCCATCCATGGCCATGCAAACTGTTTTCCCACTAAATTCTTCTGAATAATTCTTAATCACTGAATCGTAGGCTTGATCCAAAAGAGACCCTCCAATTTGATGTCTATTAGGTGGAACATATCGTGGTCTTGGCATTTTAATCATCTTGATAAACTCTTCGTGCTCCACTGTTCGGAAGGGGGAATTTGTTGTATATATATAATTAGCAACTTGCTGATCCAAAGTGACATTTTCAGACTTAGTAGTTTTTATCACAAAAACAGACTATAGTACAGTACAGGTTGACAACCCTTTATCCGAAATTTCGAAAACCGAAAGTTTTTTGTGGAGCATTTTTTATTTATTTATTTTTAACAGGGATTAGCCCACCCAGGCATAATAATAATTATAATAATAATAATTATTCATAGTAAATAAAAATTTTAATTAAAAAATACACCAAAATAAAATAATAATGATAACAATAATAATAATAATAAATAATAATAAAATTTATAATAATAATAATAACAATAATACTGTACAGTAGAAGTCAAAAAATCTGGACTGCTTGGGGATTGGGTCGGTCCGGATTTTCGGATTTTCCGGGTTCTCAGGCAGTACTTATAAAATTCAAATTTAAGGAGGAATAAAGAAGAGATGAACAGGTACATTTTGATAGTTTATTCATTTGCAAATATAGCATGCTTCATTTATCAAAACGAGCAGTTTTAAAGATAAAGCTGTGAATTCTAAAATTTTATTCTCTGCCTTTTTTATATCATAAATTGTAGACTTTCCAATTTCAACGTGTTCTTCTTTCTCTTCACACAACGAAGTTTATCTACTTTAGGAGCCATTATTATGGGCTTGTATAGTACTCTGTAAATGGAAAGAGTAGGACTCAAAATTACATACGTTGTCACAGTTTGATTGCTCGTTTTAAAGTGGCGACCCTGTGGTCGCTTGTTGTCGCTGTGCAGCTGTGGTGCTCATGCATGCACACATACACACAAAAGCCAGCAAAAAAAAAAAGTTAAGTTTGAGTTTTCGAAAAGTCCGGATTCTCGGGTGGTCCGGATTTCTGGCATCCGGATTTTTGGACTTTTGCTGTACAGTAAAAGTCCAAAAATCCGGATGCCAAAAATCCGGACCACCCGAGAATCCGGACTTTTGGAAAACTAATTATTTTTATTTTATTTTTATTTTTTTTTAGCGGGCTTTTGTGTGTATGTGCGCATGCGTGAGCGCCACAGCTGCACAGCGACAACAAGCGACCACGTGGTCTCCACTTTAAAACGAGCAATCAAACTGTGACAACATACCGTATATACTCATCTATAACCCCCCCTCGTTTATCTGTCGACCCTGATTTTTTGACCAAGAAATCGTTAATTTATGATATTCCTCGTTTATAGTTCGACCCACGTTTTTGAGGGTAAGCGAACAACAAAACCTTCAGTAAAAACGCTCTACGTCCTATAAACTGAAACACGAGTGCCGAAGGCAAATTGTTTACCATTTATTATTACAACACTTTACACTGAAACGCGGGTAGTTTCAACAAAAATATTGTATATTTCCATTAAGTATTTATTCAAGTCAATTAGGAGGGAATATTATTGTAATACAACAGTTTTTTAACTAAACCATTCGAAAAGCGATTACGGTAACATCTTTTGAACGAAAGAAAGCGAAAGTCATTGTTTTCGTCACGATTTTATCCCACTTTCCACTGTAATACGTACGTAATTTCAGCAAAAATATTACATTTCCGTGAATGTATTATATCAAGCACAGTATGAATAGGGTATCATTGTAATATAACAGAATTTTAACCGAAAACTATTAAAAAAACGAGTAACATCTCAAGAACATCGGAAGCTTAGGTAAAGTCTTTTGTTTTCGACATGTATTTTATCCTATTTTACATTGAAATACATCACGTTTCAGGAAAACTACTATTTATTTCCGAGAATATATTCATTCAGGCGCAGTTTAGGTAAAATATACGTGTGATGTGATAGTTTTTTAACTGAAAACGATTCGAAAAACACGTACCCTCTAGCCCTGTTCAAGGAGAGGAGTGGGAGAAGCTGTTTGGTGCTGCAGACGATGACAAAGAAAATGATTTTGATGGATTTTAATGAAAATATTCAGAAATATGGTATCGTAGTATTTATTCAAGTCAATTAGGATAGAATATTATTGTAATACAGTACAACAGTTTTTTAACTAAACCATTTGAAAAGTGATTACGGTAACATCTTTTGAACGAAAGCAAGCGAAAGTCATTGTTTTCGTCACGATTTGATCCCACTTTCCACTGTAATACGTACGTCATTTTAGCAAAAATATTACATTTCCGTGAATGCATTATATCAAGCACAGTATGAATAGAACAATATTTTGAGTCCTACTCTTTCCATTTACAGATTACTGTACAAGCCCATAATAATGGCTCCTAAAGTAGATAAACTTCGTTATGTGAAGTGAAAGAAGAACACGTTGAAATTGAGTGACAAACTTGAAATAATTAAGAAACTAGTACGTGGTGTGAGCAATACTGTTCTAATGGAAAATACAACATTGGAAAGTCTACAATCTATGATATCAAAAAGGCAGAGAATAAAATTCTAGAATTCACAGCTTTTTCATTAAAACTGCTCGTTTTGATAAATGAAGCATGCTATATTTGCTAATGAATAAACTATCAAAATGTACCTGTTCATCTCTTCTTTATTCCTCCTTAAATTGTAATTTTAAAAGTACTGCCTGAGAATCCGGAAAATCCGAAAATCTGGACCGACCCAATCCCCAAGCAGTCCGGATTTTTGGACTTCTACTGTATTAATAAAATAATAATAAAGAAATACAAGAATGAAAAAAGATAAAAAGTGAGAAACACGACCTAGACCTATGAATTATTATTATTATAATTATTATTATATTTTCGCCCCCAGGCCCCTAATTTGGATCAGTGGCTTGTGCCCGGGTGGACTAATAATAATAATAAAAAAAAATTAACCATTCTGAAAACCGAAAAATTCCGAAATCCGAAATGCCTCTGGCCCCAAGGATTTCGGATAAGGGATTGTCAACTTGTACATAATTATGTAAATCCAAATAATGTTATTAGCCTGCTGCATTGCGTATACTTTTCAATCATGTAGAATAAAAAGAGAAAACTGTTATTAGTAAAAATCATTTTGATTTAAATCATGATTTTTTTACTCTGATTTAAATCGATTTTTAAATCATTTGATTTAAATCATAACAACCCTGTTTAAGACACAGTCATCGTCCCACTCTGCAGATTGATCAAGTATGTGACGGAAAAATGAGGTCAATTGGTCATAATATTCTTTCATGGTGTTGACCAGTCTTGAAGAAAAATTCCATCTTGTAGGCGCTACTCTCGGTAGTTGTTTCTCAAGAAAAGCTTGAAGGGCAAATGTTCTCTTTGAAGACTTTGAGAAAAATGCTGCTAAACATGAAAGTGTCTGAAAATTTTTTCTACATTTTGTGATGTTTTTGGCTGATTGCTGAAACGTCAGATTTAGCAAATGGCTGTAACAGTGCACAAATATAGCACACGGGTGCAGTTCCTGTACCTTCTTATTTAAACCGTTTTGTTGACCAGCCATAACAGCAGCGCCGTCGTATGTCTGAGCAACAAGTTTTCCCCCACAGTTAAAGTCGCTCAGCAGGTGTTTAACATGCTCCAGTAAGCCTGCTGAGGAATGATCAACGCTGACGTCTGTAAAATGAAGAAATCTTTCTTGAACTTGACAGTTTTGGTCAACAAAACGAAAAACAGAAGAGCCGTGACTTATTGATTATATCAGACGTCTCATCCAAAATCAGTGACACAAAATCAGTTTCTCAACATCTTCTTTTATTTGCTTCGTGATTAAGTAGCTGATTACAGCAATCAAATCATTTTGAATGGCGGAAGATGTACCTCGGAAAATAGTTGATTCCTTCAAATGAATTTCTAACATCGGATTGTAATGGCTAATCAGTACCAGTAGCTCTAAGTAATTCCCTTTATTTATAGACGTAGCTGATTCGTTATGGCCTTGAAGAGGAAGTTCTTGTTTTGCTAGAAAGCATACAGCATTAATTGAGTCTTTCCAGGATTTCCCGATTTTTCTTAACTTTATCATTGTGCATTAGGTCACTGACGCATTGTTGTTCATCAAGCTGATGATCAATTCTCGTTCTTCCGAAACTATTAAGTTGCAGAAAACAGTTTATGTGATTAAAAGATTTATCATGCCTGGAAATAGCCAATGACAAAGTATTCAAATTATCAAAACCAGTTTTCGACCATACATTGTGATCAGTTGAAAAGAGCAAACACGGCCAGCAGAAGAGTTTGTTTAACTTATTTGAGCCAGTCAACCAATGCGTGCTTTTGTACTGCGTGATATTAAGATGCCTAACATATTCTTTGTTTTTTTCTGTATGCTTCTTTGTAAGTCCTTGAATTCGTGGACACGGTCTACGTTTTCCTACAATTTCAATTTTCTCTGAAATGTTTCTTCTCGAAAATGGCTTTTCCAGCAGTTCCTTAACTAAACAGGTGTCCTCTTCTACCACAGTTTCCATCGCAAGTAGAATATTTATAACACTATAAGTCTATAACACTCGGGTAGCAGAAGCACCGCAACACACACGAGCGGAAGAATGTAAACAACACGCACGACCCACACGGACTCGTGGGTGGAGCGACACTGATGCTCCACGCCAGGCCGCATCATATCTGCCATTTCACCGTGGTATGACTGTGACCGTTGTGACGTCAGCGAGCTGCGCGCGCAGGCTTTCATCGAGGTGAAACAGCACCTACCAATGCGCTTGGGAGAGGAGCTAGCCCCGGCCTCTCTCCCTTACACAGTGCTGTTACTAAGCGCTAGGCTGCATTTTAGAGTATCAATGTAAATTTATTATTTAAGATGAATAAACAAACAAGAGGCTCTGAGTATGCTTAGCATTCTCAGAGGATTCATCACTGCACAGCACAATCCTTTACCATTTCCTCAATACCATGACTCGCTACTTTCCCCCGTCTTGGCAACAGTAGTTCGCTGACAGCAGGTGTTAGGTTATGCTAGGTTTTATGTCAAAGTTAGGTTAAGTTAGGGTGGTTTGAGTTATATATAAAAAAAATTGCTCGGTTAAGGTTCGGTTAGGTTATATATATATATATATATATATATATATATATATATATATATATATATATATATATATATATATATATATATATATATATACAGTGACCCCTCCGTTAACGAACTCAATCCGTTCCAGAAGGTCGTTCGTTAACCGAAAAGTTCGTTAACCGAAACCATTGTTTCAATGGGTTTTTGGGTAATTGGTTCCAGCTCACCGAAAATTTCCTTAATTCAACAAAAATGGTAGAAAAGTTCACTTACTTTGAGATGTGTATGTAGAAGGCTCCTGGATGATGATGATGATGATGGGATTTAGAATGGGGATGGAGGAGAAGGAAGAAGAGAAGGCATTGGGGTGGAAGAGAAGTCACCCCATGGCGCCATTTCACCCATAAAATTTTAGCTCTCTGGTGTAATTCAAGATTATTTTCTTTAAATCAACACTGCACTGCATTATATATTGTCAATATATAAAATATATTTCAAAATGACCAATAATTTGCTTGGAAACACAGAAAAAAAGCATTTAGTTGAAGAGAGTCTCAAGCAAGATGTTACCTCCAGTGAAAACAGAGAGAGACTAACGCCTGTTTGCTGTGTTACGAGACTGGATGCCGCGCATTAAACTAGTCACTTTACCTTCAATTATGTTCAATAATTGTTACAATGACTAAAAAATTGAATATTAAACTTTTAAAATTATTGAATAGTATAAACTTCTTGATATTTACTAAAATAGTAAGGAATTTAAGCCCTAGAACCGATTAATGTATCGGCGGACTGACACTAAAGCTGGTTGCCCGGTCAGTGCAAGCGAAAACATGTTGAGATCGGATCGTAAGAACTTCGTTAACCGAATTTTTATTCGTTAACCGAATTGAAGATCCTTATGGAAGGCAGTTCGTTAATCGAAATTACGTTAACCGAGGTGTTCGTTAAACGAGGGGTCACTGTATATATATATACACATATATATATATATATATATATATATATATATATATATATATATATATATATATATATATATATATATATATATATATATATGTAATATTCAGAAATTTCAGAGTAATTTCAAATGCCCCGCCATGAGTGATACTGAGCGTTCAAGGTCATCTGAGGGGAGGGAGCGCTGCCTGCTCGTAGCGAGAGACTGCGGAACTAGGCCTATATGATATTGAATGTGATTTACCGAATTAATAATGATGCGATTCATGAAGTTAAGGGACTATTATTGAATTTGAAATTATTATAGATCGTTTAGCAGTCTGAATAATGTTACGGGTGTCCCAAGGAGTTATTAGTTAGGCGGTAAATATATCACGTAGGCCCAAGCTAGCGCCTGGGGGAGACGAGACGCTGGCTAGGGCAGTCCCGGAGAGCATTCACACAGACAAGACGTTCCGCGCGTCCATCAGAAATAGTCACGTGGCCTAGTCACCTGTGCTGCGCTATTGCAGTATAACAAGTAAGTCTCATTCGATCTCAGACAGGGTTAGATAGGGCAGTGATAAAGTAAACTAGAGCTAACAGTGAGTTCATTTCAGGGTTTCCGTCAGAACCCACTTGATTGGAGTTGACCGGAGTTGACTGCGAGAGATTGACTGCCGTTTGAGACTGCCGTTGATGATTGAGGGTGGCGATTGTCGCCATTGGACCGATCAGTGTAGGCCTGTCACTGTTTAGCGGGGTAGCAAAGGATCTCTTGAGTGAACGAGTGCTCCCGACAACTAAAACGACACGGGACCAGCATCGGCAGTGGGTGATCAGTTCTTACCACTCCGGTGCACAACCCCACATGTCCCGAGCAGCTAGTGAAACCCTCTTGCTAACGGGAAGCTAAAGTTTCTCTCAACTGCACAAGGTCTGATTGGCTCACTCTCTTCCTGCCCATGGACGCACTGGGAGTACACTGAGGCTATCTGAGTATATTAATGGTCACACACTGAGACCGTGAGTCTAGGACTCTAGGAGATACCTAGAGGAACATTTTATCTTCCTTATCACGGGTGTAGTTAACACCATTCCTCAGACTGATATTATCTTGACGTGTGTAGTTTAATATTTCTTAAATAATTTTGATAGTAGTGTTTTTTTGAATGTTTGTGCCATTAAGTGGAACCAGAGTGATACTGTGATTTGATTCTTTTAATGCCTCTAATTCTTCATAATTCTGATCTCAGGTATAACCTTGTTCCCCAGAGCAGTGGTTAGGTTAGGTTAGGAAGTGTACACCTGTTGGGGTGCTATAATTTTGTTGAGTGATATTATTTTGCTGAAAGCCCTTAAGGCCTATTCATTGTAGAGTATTTAATTTCTTATCTTTTATTACCATTCCTCAGTGACTGATATTATTTTGTTGAAGACCCTTAAGGCCTATTCATTGTAGAGTAGTTAATTTCTTATTTTTTAATACCATTTCCTAAGTGACTGATATTATTTTGTGAAAGCCCTTAAGAGGCCTGTTTCATGTGTGCAAGCAACATTTCTTACTACTTCAAATTTATTGTTGCCTGTGTTTCTAATAATTTCTATGTCATTTATAACTTTTATTCCCCAGAGTAGTGTTTTAAGTTTAAGTTAAGAGGTGCGCATATTGGTGTACCATTATTTGATTGTGTTTGTAGTGTTGGAGGGAATATAAGTGTCTAAATTTTACAGTGTGTCTCATTCATCCCAGTCACAGACGCTATCCTTCCACGGGTCACGGACAGTTCATTATGTGTAGTAGATTTAAGAGTTCTTGTGCTGGTTCGGGATTTTTCTCAAAGGGGCGCTTCCACTGCCTTTACCATCTATTAAATTTTAATAAACCCCAAGTCAAGTGAGAAATTAAAGTCCAGCAAATTCCGACCGGTTACAAATGGTAGCAGAGCGTAGTTTTTAATGTCGTGACTGATAGTACTGTGGTTGGGATAATGAACGCCATCATGTGTTGGTTAGCAATGGTAGGGATTGAACTCGCACTGATGCTCATCCTTGTGCCCGGACTGAGTTGGTTAGGCTTGACAATAGAGATGTGTATGAGGAGGAAGAGAGACGGCCGCGGGACCTTGGTACAGCTGAGAGAGGAGTTCGGAGACCTAAAGAGGGATTATCAAGCACAGGTAAACAGGTTCAAGTGGGAGTCTCAGGCACACATTCAACGGTTCAGGGAGGAAACAAGGGGTGAATGTCAGGCACACGTCCAGCAGTCAAGGAAGTGTGAGGTCCAAGTGGGAAATATAGGGGTACGTAAGTAGTTCAGAGAGGTTGATCGAGCCCTCCAGCTGAGAGACAAGACGAAGCCGACCGATTACAGTTTAGGGTGCATGGTAATGAGAAAAGGCAGGTTGTAGGGGGTGAGTTGGAGGAGTTGTGAGTAGGGCAGAGGGGATTGGAGAGATGGTTAGGTCAGAGATGTGCGTTGAGTAGTGGTTGCTGTCATGAGCGGGATTGAGTTGCTGTCATGAGCGGGATTGAGAGTACGGTTGTAATGTCCAGGGCCTCACTAAGATGGACTGGTACATTGTCAGAGGGTTGGTCTGCCGGCATGAGGTTCGGAGACGTGGACTGAGTATTGTTTTGACACTGGTTCCTCTTAGCTCAAGGGCCAGGCAAAAGGAGAGCATGTTGGAGATGGACTGAGTATTTTTTTTGACACTGGTTCCTCTTAGTTCAAGGGCCAGGCAAAAGGAGAGCATGCTTGTTTTGAACTGTGTATTTTTTTTTGACACTGGTTCCTCTTAGCTCAAGGGCCAGGCAAAAGGAGAGCATGTTGGAGATGGACTGAGTATTTTTTTTGACACTGGTTCCTCTTAGTTCAAGGGCCAGGCAAAAGGAGAGCATGCTTGTTTTGGACTGTGTATTTTTTTTTGACACTGGTTCCTCTTTGTTCAAGGGCCAGGCCAAAGGAGAGCATGTTTGTTTTGGGCTGGTATTAATTTTGACATTGGTTCTCTAGTTAAGGGCCAGGCAAAAGGGGAGCGTGATGTTCTGGTTGGATTGAGTTGGGCTAGGAAGAAATGGAGTTGCTAGCTGCGAGTGGAATAGTACAGAGTTGAAGGTGGGTTTTAAGTTGTTCTCTCAGCACATGAGGGCAGTGCTGTCTTTTTTTAGGGGGGTCGAGTGTTAGCGGGAGAGAAAAGGAGAGAAGAGAAGACGGGAATGCTGCATTTAGCAAAAGGGGTGAGGTGCAGTCCTTAGAACAAAATTTTAGGGGGGTCGTATGCATGTTTTCTCAGCACATGAGGACAGTGCTGTCTTTTTTTAGGGGGGTCGATTGTAATATTCAGAAATTTCAGAGTAATTTCAAATGCCCCGCCATGAGTGATACTGAGCGTTCAAGGTCATCTGAGGGGAGGGAGCGCTGCCTGCTCGTAGCGAGAGATTGCGGAACTAGGCCTATATGATATTAAATGTGATTTACCGAATTAATAATGATGCGATTCATGAAGTTTAGGGACTATTATTGAATTTGAAATTATTATAGATCGCTTAGCAGTCTGAATAATGTTACGGGTGTCCCAAGGAGTTATTAGTTAGGCGGTAAATATATCACGTAGGACCAAGCTAACGCCGTGGGGAGACGCGACGCTGGCTAGGCCCAGTCCCGGAGAGCATTCACACAGACAAGACGTTCCGCGCGTCCATCAGAAATAGTCACGTGGCCTAGTCACCTGTGCTGCGCTATTGCAGTATAACAAGTAAGTCTCATTCGATCTCAGACAGGGTTAGATAGGGCAGTGATAAAGTAAACTAGAGCTAACAGTGAGTTCATTTCAGGGTTTCCGTCAGAACCCACTTGATTGGAGTTGACCGGAGTTGATTGGAGTTGACCGGAGTTGATTGGAGTTGACCGGAGTTGACTGCGAGAGATTGACTGCCGTTGATGATTGAGGGTGGCGATTGTCGCCATTGGACCGATCAGTGTAGGCCTGTCACTGTTTAGCGGGGTAGCAAAGGATCTCTTGAGTGAACGAGTGCTCCCGACAACTAAAACGACACGGGACCAGCATCGGCAGTGGGTGATCAGTTCTTACCACTCCGGTGCACAACACCACGTGTCCTCGGTCAGCTAGTGAAACCCTCTTGCTAACGGGAAGCTAAAGTTTCTCTCAACTGCACAAGGTCTGATTGGCTCACTCTCGTCCTGCCCATGGACGCACTGGGAGTACACTGAGGCTATCTGAGTATATTAATGGTCACACACTGAGACCGTGAGTCTAGGACTCTAGGAGATACCTAGAGGAACATTTTATCTTCCTTATCACGGGTGTAGTTAACACCATTCCTCAGACTGATATTATCTTGACGTGTGTAGTTTAATATTTCTTAAATAATTTTGATAGTAGTGTTTTTTTGAATGTTTGTGCCATTAAGTGGAACCAGAGTGATACTGTGATTTGATTCTTTTAATGCCTCTAATTCTTCATAATTCTGATCTCAGGTATAACCTTGTTCCCCAGAGCAGTGGTTAGGTTAGGTTAGGAAGTGTACACCTGTTGGGGTGCTATAATTTTGTTGAGTGATATTATTTTGCTGAAAGCCCTTAGGGCCTATTCATTGTAGAGTATTTACTTTCTTATCTTTTATTACCATTCCTCAGTGACTGATATTATTTTGTTGAAGACCCTTAAGGCCTATTCATTGTGGAGTATTTAATTTCTTATTTTTTAGTACCATTTCCTAAGTGACTGATATTATTTTGTGAAAGCCCTTAAGGCCGGTTCATGTGTGCAAACAACATTTCTTAATACTTCAAATTTATTGTTGCCTGTGTTTCTAATAATTTCTATGTCATGTATAACTTTTATTCCCCAGAGTAGTGTTTAAAGTTTAAGTTAAGAGGTGCGCATATTGGTGTACCATTATTTGATTGTGTTTGTAGTGTTGGAAGGAATATAAGTGTCTAAATTGTACAGTGTGTCTCATTCATCCCAGTCACAGACGCTATCCTTCCACGGGTCACGGACAGTTCATTTTGTGTAGTAGATTTAAGTGTTCTTGTGCTGGTTCGGGATTTTTCTCAAAGGGGCGCTTCCACTGCCATTACCATCTATTAATTTTTAATAAACCCCAAGTCAGGTGAGAAATTAAAGTCCAGTAAATTCCGACCGGTTACATATATATATATATATATATATATATATATATATATATATATATATATATATATATATATATATATATATATATATATATATATATATATATGTGTGTGTGTGTGTGTAAATTGTAATTTACATATTATTCATATTATGCTAGAGCGCCCACAAAACATGAGAAACGTTTGAGTCCCCCAGTAGAGATGTCCGTTCTCTATCCACTCCAGGATGTCTTAGTCCTCCGTTTTCTTTTTGTGTACTCGCTCAGGGACTCAAGTATTTCTGTATATAACACCGGATGATAAGGGAATTTGAAATTATGAGTGAATGAATTTATTATACAGTGATCAATTAACATAGTTTTGATGTGTTTAAGTAGTAGTATTCACTCACTCTAAACCACGAATTCCATTCATACAGAGAGAGAGAGAGAGAGAGAGAGAGAGAGAGAGAGAGAGAGAGAGAGAGAGAGAGAGAGAGAGAGAGAGAGAGAGAGAGAGAGAGAGAGAGAGAGAGAGAGAGAGAGAGGAGAGAGAGAGAGAGAGAGAGAGAGAGAGAGAGAGAGAGAGAGAGAGAGAGAGAGAGAGAGAGAGAGAGAGAGAGAGAGAGAGAGAGAGAGAGAGAGAGAGAGAGAGAGAGAGAGAGAGAGGGGAGAGAGAGAGAGAGAGAGAGGGAGGGGAGAGAGAGAGAGAGAGAGAGAGAGAGAGAGAGAGAGAGAGAGAGAGAGAGAGGTGAGAGAGAGAGAGAGAGAGAGAGAGAGAGAGAGAGAGAGAGAGGAGAGAGAGAGAGAGAGAGAGAGAGAGAGAGAGAGAGAGAGAGAGAGAGAGAGAGAGAGAGAGAGAGAGAGAGAGAGAGAGAGAGAGAGAGAGAGAGAGAGAGAGAGAGAGAGAGAGAGAGAGAGAGAGAGAGAGAGAGAGAGAGAGAGAGAGAGAGAGAGAGAGAGAGAGAGAGAGAGAGAGAGAGAGAGAGAGAGAGAGAGAGAGAGAGAGAGAGAGAGAGAGAGAGAGAGAGAGAGAGAGAGAGAGAGAGAGAGAGAGAGAGAGAGAGAGAGAGAGAGAGAGAGAGAGAGAGAGAGAGAGAGAGAGAGAGAGAGAGAGAGAGAGAGAGAGAGAGAGAGAGAGAGAGAGAGAGAGAGAGAGAGAGAGAGAGAGAGAGAGAGAGAGAGAGAGAGAGAGAGAGAGAGAGAGAGAGAGAGAGAGAGAGAGAGAGAGAGAGAGAGAGAGAGAGAGAGAGAGAGAGAGAGAGAGAGAGAGAGAGTAGGGGGAGAGAGAGAGAGAGAGAGAGAGAGAGCATCTTCTTCAGCTTGGCACACACACACAAATATTACATAAATTATGTCTGCAATTCTTCACAAACAAAACACATAAATCAATTGAATATGTGATGTCGAACGTGAACTGTAAACACTGTGTGTGATGTAAAGAGAGCGCAGGTGTAAAACGCTATGTAATTTGATTTTCTCTTTTATTTAAAATTTTACAATTTACTTATAATATATAGGTATACTGTATACATAAATATTACATACTGTACATTATTTCTGCAATTGTTCACAAACAAAACACATAACTCAATTGAACATGTGATGTCGAACGTGAACTGAAGCCATAACAACCGTTCGAGTGGAATCGCGTTGGAGCAAACGAGTTCGCATTTTACAAATATCGTTCCTCAATTCATAAATCGCGTTAGAGCAAATTCGCGTTGTCAAAACACGCGTTATAGCAGAACTCACTGTACATGACAAAAACAAAAGATTTTACCTAACCTTCCGATGTTCAAGAGAAGTTACTCGTTTTTTTTAATAGTTTTTGGTTACAATACTGTTATATTACAATGGTATTCTATTCATACTGTGCTTGATATAATGCATTCACGGAAATGTAATATTTTTGCTGAAATGACGTACGTATTACAGTGGAAAGTGGGATAAAATTGTGACGAAAACAATGACTTTCGCTTTCTTTCGTTCAAAAGATGTTACCGTAATCACTTTTCTATTGGTTTTCAGTTAAAAATCTGTTGTAATACAATAATATTCTATCCTGATTGACTTGAATAAATACTACGATACCATATTTCTGAATATTTTCATTAAAATCCATATAAATCATTTTCCTTGTCATTGTCTGCAGCACCAAAAAGCTTCTCCCAGTCCTCTCCTTGAACAGGGCTAGAGGGTACGTGTTTTTCGAATCGTTTTCAGTTAAAAAACTAATACATCACACGTATATTTTACCTAAACTGCGCCTGAATGCATATATTCTCGGAAATAAATACTGTAGTAGTTTTGCTGAAACGTGATGTATTTCAATGTAAAATAGGATAAAATACATGACGAAAACAAAAGACTTTACCTAAGCTTCCGATGTTCTTGAGATGTTACTCGTTTTTTTTAATAGTTTTCGGTTAAAATTCTGTTATATTACAATAATATTCTATTCATACTGTGCTTGATATAATACATTCACGGAAATGTAATATTTTTGCTGAAATTACGTACGTATTACAGTGGAAAGTGGGATGAAATCGTGACGAAAACAATGACTTTGAAATTTAATGCAATATTAACCCCTAAATCGGTTAATTCGGACAATCGTCTAAAACGGACACCCTTCCCCCCCTATTAGTCCGAATTAACGAGTGTCGACTGTATTTGTTAGTGGCATTTATGTGAATGGCACATACTGGTACAGAGTAGCTACAGTATAGCAATGACCCCTGTACTGTACAGGAGGGGGGATGACCAGCACAAGGAAGGAAGGGTTACAATAAATCACTCAAAACAGAAATCAGGCGCCAAATTTAAAGATTATGGCGGTGAAAGTTCCTGATTATATAGATGGTCACCATCATTGTTGAACAATAGGCACTCATCTTCTATTTACAGTTGTCATTGTTTAAGGGTTAAATTGTTTTGTATTATTAGTCTGATGTTATATATATCTAGATATATTTTACAAATTAAAGTTGTTTTCTGCCTCCCAGCTAACTGCTGGGAGGCATTTTATGCTTTGGGTCTCCCTCAGAGTGGCTACCTCTCTTGTACAGTACATTATATTTAATCATGTGTGTTTTATTTCAGTGTTGGGGTGGTGAAATGACTGAAACTACGGGACCACACACAATACACTTGGTGTCCAAAGGAGAAGAGGCTCCCAAAACTGGGGACTCCTTTCATGTCCAGTATATATATGATTGTATTGACAAGGAGCGACTCTTATTAATTGATAAATACAGGTTAGTAGTGTTTGCCTTTATGTTCAGTAGTGTATAGGGAGAAGGAGCCAGGGGGTCGAGCAGATACAGCGCTTGGCTCCTGTTCCGGGGATCGGTGGTTCGATTCCCGGGCGCTCCCAGTTCATCCAGCTGTAAATGGGTACCTGAGTTTATAACTTGGGGAAGTGAATGCAGTCGAGTGCAGTACCGGCCATGCTGCCTCCTTGTGTACTGAAGGCTTAGTATACAGTGTGTTGTGTCCACTCTGTCTTTAACAGGCAGTCATGCCTATGGGACCCACTTTCACTTTTTTCACTGTACCGTACTCTAGTATAAAGTACATACTGTACTCTTTAATGGTGCTCAATATATACTGTAAGTTATCCTATATGGTCATTATATAAGATTGTATGTAAACTATGTATCTTATGTTACCAGTATAGTAAACATCCAGACTTAATGGACGTGTAGGTGTTTGGGAATGTACAATATATGTCCATTTATTAATGTGTTACTCGTGTTGACAATAAAATAACTTTATGAACACATCTCCACTATTGATAATAAATGGTGCTTTCTTTTCTTCTTCTCACCATTACCCATGAGGTAACTGCTTCTCTTTTTGATATTTTCACAATAAAATAACAGCTCAAAGGCACAAAATAAACACAAATGATAAAGTGAATATGTCTGGCTGTAAACAGTCGGGTGCATTCGGCTCAGGTCAGCTGGGTGACCAACGTACAGTATAAGTGTGTTTTGATTCTTGTTAATGTATCTATATTATGTGTAAGTATAAACATGGTGCTTATCTACCAAGATGGTGGTGGCACAGAGTGGCACTGCTTAAAGCATTCTGTTGTGTCTTGTGATACACATTTATGTCAAGTGGCAGGTCTTTTTGTCATTTTTGTTATACGGTGACACGACGGCTAACATCATGCCACATTCATGTAAATACAAGCAACGTAGCCGTGCAGCCAATCATATTGTAAAAGAAATTACTCTGCGACAGCCACCCAGCTCAGTAACACACCTTTTATAGCCTCCTGTTCAAAGTTACCAATAGACTCTAACTTTTCTACCAACAAATTTGACATCCTCTCAAACTTGTCTGGAGATATGAGTATTACTCTACTTACAAGGGAGTGAGAAACACAATCTATTAGATCACTGTTGGGCCATCAAGCTAATGACTCATCTTTTACCTCTACCAGAGTGACTACTAGACAGTACAATAAACCCTTGAAAGTCCGGACAATTTGGGGGAAACGGGGTCTGGACTTGCCGATTGTCTGGGGTCCTCAACCATGACCTTTAAATTTGTATTATAATGTGCAAAAAATGTCATGTGTGTTTCCTTTTACATTTTCTTTTTATTTTGAAGTCAAATTACAAATTACTGTATATATAATTTTGTTCTATTTATTACTGTATGTTACATTATTGATGATAAAACACATCATAAGAGGCTAATCATACAAGACTATAATAAACAAACGAGGCACGACCCCCCGTCCTCCTCCACGTTTACACAAGTGTCATCTACCTATTAGCTCTCATTAGGCCTATAACAATCTGATTAAACCAAAGTACAGTATCTCCATTGAAGACTAGTGTACATATAAATTTTGATAATAAACAAGTTAATTTATTGTATAAAATATTTTTTTTAATAAACTTCTACAGTATTGTATATTACTTTTGTCTTTATTCAAGACATTATACTTCAGGTCATGAGACCCACTAATTCCCCACCCTGACAATGGATGACCTGACAATACATCAGGTCAGTAATATGAGACCACTGTTCCCCCACCCCAGCATCACTCATAAGGAGAGAAGAGTTTATATACAATGGGTGACCTGCTATTGCATCAGGTCAGGTCAGTAACACGAGAGAATGAGGAGAAAATAACTTTTTCCCCAGACATAATGTTTCCTTCTTATCTCTGTTTTCTATTTATTCTTATTAATTAAACAATTATGGAGGGCAAAGGAAGCAAGAGAGGCAGGGTGTGTGATGGAGGGAGGGAGGGAGTACAGTAGGGGGCAGTGAAAATTTGCTCAAAGCTGCACTCTTCAGGCATTGTTCCTTATACATATCTAAGACTCCATGCCAAATTTGAAGCTGATATGTCGAGGTTTAGTCTGCCGCATTTTCTACAGAAATTTTTACATTTACCTACAGTACTAGCCAAACAGCCGCTGTGGCGGTGCAATGTTCTGTTCAGTGTTTATCAACTTTTTTTTCATATCTCTTATTTCATTCAAGTTGTCTTGTTGCAGATGAGTATGGTGCTATGTCTATATTGATTATCAGCCTTTTCTCATTTCATTTCTCAATGTTGTGTTACTGTACTGTAATGTAGGGGAGACCTGGGTAAGTTGGCGCACTTGAAATTATTCAAATAGTTAACGTTAAGCAGTTCACACCGCAGGATCACCACGTGCTTCCTCAGTCACCCATAAGCAGTCATTCTGAGACGCCGCACGTCTTGATCCAAGGGCTCTGACAGACACCAGTTCACAGAACCGGACAAGACTCCCTACACTGGCTGCCGCTTGTGACCGATACTTGATTAGTGATTATGCTGGAGCTGCCATTGCTACTGCCACCTTAACTGACTATGGCATTATCACAAAGGATGACAAGAGTCAGGTTATTGGACCACATAAGCTGCGGGATGCGAGACAAAAATACCGATTTAAGAGGCAAGAAATTGAGATGGATAGTTTAGATAATTTGACGTCACTCTATTTTGATGGTAAGAAGACCGCCACTCGTGTGATGATAAAGAATGAGAAGACCGAGAAATGGAGTTCGAGGATGATGGTGAAAGATCATTATGTCATCATGGTTGAGCCTGGCAATGAATATCTCACACATGTGACTCCCAAGACTGGACACGGAAAGCAGATTGCCAAAACTATTCACGAGTTTCTGGTGGAGAAAAATCTAACCCAGCAGCCCATTGTGTGTGTGTTGGTTGTGATGGAACCAATGTAAATGTAGGATCAGAAAATGGAGTCATTCATCATCTTGAAATGTTACTTGGTCACCCACTCCATTATTTCATATGTCAGCTTCACGGAAATGAGCTGCCTTTCCGCGCAGTTTTTTATCACTATGATGGTAAACCAAGTGGTCCTGAGCATTGGCGTGGTCCCATTGGAAAGCAGATCAAGGAGTCTTTGTCTGAGCTTCCAGTTGTCGCCTTCCAGCCAGTCAGTTTCCCTGATTTCCCTGTGTTTAATGATGAAGTGGAGAAAGATCTGTCCTGGGATCAGAAATACCTGTATAGGATTTGTAAAGGAGTTATCACAGGTGTTGTTGAAGATAACTTGGCTGCTATTGAGCCAGGTCCTCCCTGTGTGTCAAGGTGGAACACCTTATGGAGTAGAATCCTCAGGCTGTATGTAGCAACATCAAGACCCAGCCATGAGTTGAAAAGAATTGTCATTACAATAATAAAGTTCAGTGCTCCAATGTGGTTTTACATCAAGATACACCCTTACGTAACACACGGCTCAAGGAACGTATTCCAGTCCCTGCTATATATGAAACACCTGAATAGTGAGGAGGAGACGATAGTGAAGAAGGCTGTCAGAGAAATGCATACTTCGCCCACACAGATCAACTTCTTCTTGGTATGTGTGCAGATGAGGACATGACTGTTAGAGAAAAAGCTGTCTCAATGATAAGAAAAATTAGAGAGGAGAATCAGCAAAAGGAAGAATGCACTGGCAGATCTGAAGAGGGGGAGGAAGATTCTGATGCTGCTGTTGACGAGAATTTGTTAAACTATACTGATGAGGAGGGTAAAGATGGAGATGGGAATGAGGATGTGCCTCCTGTAGTCAACATGAGAAAGGTGGTGACTCCGAAACTAAAGTGGCAAGCAAAAACTATCATTCCATGATTAACTGGAGGAATGAACTCAAGACTGAGCCTCCTTACATTGCTTCTCTGTCAAATCTACAGGTTAATGACATTCTTGAGACACCATTAGTGGTGCCCAAGTGGCCAAACAGCACTCAGGCGGTCGAGAGGCATAAAAGTGATGACTGAAGCTTGCACTGAAGTGACGGGATACGAATCGAGAGATGGATATATTAGGCAAAGATTATTGTCTAGGAAAATGATGCCAAGGTTCCGCACAAAAAAGAATTTCAATATGAACTTGTAATGATTTTCTATACAGTGTACCTGTAAAATAACATGTGAATTAAATCGATGTCACCCATGTAAAATGTATCATTATCCTGGAAAACATTAAATGACACCTAATTTTTGGTATACACTAAAAGTTGACAAAAAGTCGTTCGCGATGCGGCAGGGTAAGTATGCATGAAATGGCATGAAATTTTGCACAGGTGTTTGTTACAGCCATACAAACGATGCCTGAAAAGTGCAGCCTGCAACTCAAATAAAAGTGTTTTTTCCCTGCCCCCTACTACACCTTCTCTAACCCATTAACTCACGATGCTGAGTTTACTGTTATTGTCAAACTAAAGGAATTAATATAGTTACAGTTTGTGATTCATAACTGAAATAGTTAACCAATAAAATTTAATATATTTTCCATTTTTTTTTACTTCAGTTTAATTTAAGCGAGAGGAGTTTTTGTAGATCAACTAAATGAAAATACTGAAATTGTTGGGTCAGTGGGCAGGCAGGCAGGTACAGGTAGGTAGGTAGGTAGGTAGAGAGGTTCCCCCAGTAGTGTGTGGGAGATACTAGGCAGGTGGGCGAGGAGGGGGAACTTACTCTGTTGTTCACGATGATAATAATAATAATAATAATAATAATAATAATAATAATAATAATAATAATAATAATAATAATAATAATAATAATAATAATAATAATAATAATAATAATAAACGGTTTATTAATAGAGTTGCAGTCGGTGGCTGAAAATATACAGACTTACATTTAATTTAGACATAATAATATAATATGCATTGAATACATTTACAGGGCTGTGCAGTACATAAATCAGGAGTTGTTTATTATTTTAACAATAGATGGGATGGTGCTGTTCTTATATCTATCGGTGCGGGCTCTTATGGGCTGAATTTTGTTGTAGTGGCGGACTGAGTGAGTTGGGTGGGGGGCAGGAGGTGGCGAGGGTGGTGCAGTAGTCCACGGCCAAACCTTTCCAGTGCTTGGTGGTGGAGGTCACTGAGGGATGGCATTTCCAGGGTGGAGAGAGCGTTGGTGTAGCCGGAGTATTCTGCGCCGAGCATGATTCTGCGGGCCCTTTTCTGTACCTTCTCTAGCTGACGTTGTTGGGTGGAGTTGAGAGAAGACGACCAGGCTGGTGATGCATACGTTAGTTTGGGGAGAATAAAGGCGTTGTAGATGGTCCTCAGCTCTGGCGTGGGTGTCCCAAGTGACCTAAGTCTTCGTAGCATGTAGAGACGGTACGAGGCTGCCTTGACTGTGTTATTTACATGGGCCTTCCAGTCAAGTTTGTTGTCTATAGTTACACCCAGGAGTTTGGCAGACTGCACCAGCTGGAGAGGATGGGCACCCACTGTGACTGCTGGGGCTTGCACTGGAGTGGTGGCGGTATTGATGTGCATTACTACGGTTTTGGTGTGGTTGATGGTGACCTTGTTCTCCGTAGTCCATGCCTGTAGCCTGTCCAGGGTGCCTTGGAGCGATGAGTAGTCTGGTGCGGTGTTGTCCACTGAAACCCCCACAGTGCAGTCATCCACGTACTTCCACCTGTGAGGAGTGTCCGATAGAGCGTCGTTGATCAGGATGAGGAAGCACAGTGGTCCCATCTTGGTCCCCTGGGGAACACCGCAGGTGAGGTGATGGAATGTAGAGACCAAGCCCTGATACATCACTGCTTGGCGACATCCACTCAAGAAATCAGTGAGCCATGAGACCAGGTTGGTGGGCAGCCCTAGTGCAATAGCCTTGTTGATAACAGTGCAGTGATCAACAAGGTCAAAGGCCTTCCTGAAGTCCACAAGGGCAACGGCCAGTGATGTCTTACGTTTCTGCAAGTTTTTGTGCAGAAAATCCAGAAAGTTCACCAAGCAGTGTGATGTAGAGGAGGTCCTCATATTGCCAAATGTGTGTGTGTGTGCGCGAGCACACGCAGCCATCACCCAGCTCATACTTCTCATCATCATCAAAACCCCTATACCCCCAAATGTCCTATGGCAACAGTCAAGTGGCGACGGGGACAGGCAGAGATGACTGCCGAGAGTCTCTAGTCACAACTCTGCACATGGGCGGCATAAATAAGATGGACGTTTATGTACTGGGATCTAGGCAGCAGTGTAATCCGGTTCTGTCTGTGTGACTGAGCAGCCCTCTCGAGGAGCCACTCTGCTCACCCCACATGGGGAGGGGGGTAGAAAAGGTGCCCTAAATATAGCCTGCCTAAAGAACCAATCTGACTGGGCAACTGCACTTTATGGTCGCTGCATGGAATGTCAGGACCCTTCTGGATACTGGCACAAATGAGCATCCTGAAAGAAGAACTGCCCTTATGGCAAAAGAGCTGGCTAGGTATAACATCGATATAGCAGCCATTAGTGAATCCTGGTTCCCATACAAGGGTCAACCCACAGAATGGGGGTCTGGCTGTGCCTTCTTCTGGTAGGGTAAGCCTACTGCGGAGAGAAACCGCATTCATGGAGTTGGCTTTGCCATCTGTCAGCGCATCCTACACAGGCTAACTGAAATGTCTATTGGGATCAACGAGCGTCTCATGACACTCCAAGTCCCACTGAATCACTCGGATCACGCCTTCTTCATCAGTGCATACTCCCCAACACTGGATGCAGAGGATGACATCAAGGAGGCCTTTTATGCTGACCTTGACAGAGTGCTAACCTCTATCCTAGGTGACTTCAATGCCAAAGTTGCTGACATTTTGCTGTGAATCATAGGAAGAAATGGACGAGGCAAGTGAAATCCCAACGGCTTACTCCTCAGCAAGTTTGCTGAACACAGCCTATCACCAATACCTTGTTTAGGCAGGCTGACAATTTGAAGGGTTCGTGGCAACATCCACGATTCAAACACTGGCATCTCATTGTCAGAGAAAGAGATCGCCGAGATGTCTGCATCACTCGAGCCATGCGTGGCTCAGACCTCTGCCACACTGATCGGCCCGTCAGAGCCAAGCTCTCACTTCATGTCACCCCAAAACGACGAAGGCAACAAGCCTCCAGAAGAGGTTTTGATACTCAGCATCTGGAGGATCCAGTGGTAGTACATGCTTTCAGAGAGCAGCTCGAACATGGGCTGATGAACAACCTGAGAATTTACAACCCAAATCCCAGTGCTGAATGGGGTATTCTCGACACTCATGACAAAAACCTACAGATCGAAGAATACGCCAGGACTGGTTTGATGAAAATGACCCGGCAATTAATGTACTCTTCGATGATAAATGTGCTGCTTTAACTGACTGGCAGAACAACCCTCAGTCTCGGGCCAAAGCTGATACCTTCCGCAAGAAGAATGCGGCGGTTAAGCGCAAACGTCGCAATCTAAAGAATGACTGGTTTAAAAGTAAATAATGTGAAATGTAAAATTATTGCAGATCAACACAAGATGGGCAAATTTTTTTATTACACTAAAACACTTTATGGACCAATCACTCCTGGCATCTTTTAGCACTGGAAAGAGCACTACCATTTGCTCCTCAACCAAAACACCGATGTGGATGTCCTGACTACCCAGCAGGTCCCTCAGCATCCAGAGTTGACTCGCCTCAGCTATCCTCTATCCCTGGATGAGGTAGCTATTGCCGTCAAACAGAATGAAGAATAACAAAGCCTCAGGGCCTGATGGAATCCCAGCCAAGGTGTATAAAGCAGGAGGACCTCTGCTTACCAGCTGTCTCCACTCTCTCCTGGAGAATGTATGGGAAAGGAGGAAATCCCCAAGCTCTTAAAGACGCCTCCATGGTCAATATTTATAAGAACAAGGGAGACCGGTCAGACTATGACAACTACCGCGGGATCTCGCTGCTGTCCGTGGCTGGCAAGATTATCTCCCGAGTCCTCCATAATAGACTTCTTCCTGAGGCGGAAAACTTCCTCCCAGAATCTCAATGTTGCTTTAGACCATCACGTGGCACCACTGACATGATCTTTGCTACCCGTCAGATACAGGAAAAGTGCAGAGAACAGCGTCGTGACCCGTACATGGCCTTCATCGACCTAACCAAGGCCTTTGACTCGATCAACAGGGAAGCCCTCTGGTAGACTCTCAGCCTTTTTGGCCGCCCACCAAAATTCATTGTCATTGTGACGCAACTCCATGATGGCATGAATGGCAGTGTCCTGCACAGTGGCACCCAGTCTGAGTTCTTCCCCATCTAAACAGGGGTAAAACAAGGATGTGTACTGGCACCAACTCTCTCTTCCATTTTCTTAGCTGCCTTCCTTACTCGTGGCAGGGCCAATTTAGCCGGCGGAGTGAACATCCAGTACTGGATGAAGAGTCTTTTCAACATAGGACGACTCCAGGCAGGAACAAAGATGTCGGTAGCTTCCATTACTGAACTTCAGTATGCAGACGACCTTACCCTTGTCGCTCACACTGAACGCGACCTACAGGAGATCCTGAACACCTACACAGATGCATATGCACACTTGGGCTTTAGGTGAATGTACGTAAGACTCGGATTCTTTTTCAGCCTGCCCTTGGTTCAGCCACACCTCCACCATCCATTCATCTTAACTGTACCACCCTCTCTAATGTTACCCACTTCCAGTATCTCGGCTCCCACCTGTCCACCACCGTGGACATAAATGAAGAGATTCAGCATCGGATCAGATGTGCATCTCAAGCCTTTGGCAGACTCCGTACCTGTGTCTTCAGCTGTAGGGACCTGCAATTATCTTCAAAGTTGCACATACATCGAAACAAGTGGTCCTTCCCACCCTGCTATATGGCAGCGAGGCATGGGTCACATGCAGGAGGCACTTCAAGGCATTTGAAAACTTTCACAAACGTAGTCTACGTTCCATCCTCCGAGTTCGCTGGGAAAACAATAGAATAAATGCCAGTATTCTTGCTGATACCAACTGCAGGAGCATCGAGGCTATCATTACCCATGAACAACTACATTGGACTGGCCATGTTACCCACATGAACGACAGTAGACTGCCAAAGCAGCTACTTTACGAATGGTAAACGTAACTCTGGCGGGCAACTGAAAAGGTATAAGGATAGTCTTAAGACAAACCTGAAAAAGTGCCAAATCGACCCCTTCACCTGGGAGACAATCACTCCACGCCGTAACGCTTGGAGGAGCACCACACGAGAAGGTGTCAATACTTTCGTGTTAGCCCGACTGCATACTGAGGCAGACAAGTCCCAATGCCAGAAAGACACTGCCACCGCCCCTCCCACACTAGATGTAGCCCTCCATATGTGCAACATCTGTGGACGACCATGCCGTCCCATATCGGCCTCTTTAGTCTCCTCAGTGCTCAGCACCAAAGGTGTCATCCCTAATGACTTATATAATTTTATCATAGCTGGATGATCGTGATACTCTATTCCGAGTGACAGCAAAGTAGTAGTAGTAGATTTTTTATCCCTTCCCAGGAGGATTACCATCACCATTGTTTGAATTTTGTTACCTAAATTCATACCATTTTTCTCTGGATTAATGTGTGTTGAACTTATAGCTAACCAATCACAGTGCAGCATTATGGACGAGTTTATTTTAAGATTGGGGGACTAAAACTGCTGATTCACAGGTCCGAGAGGAAGAAAGTGTGCAAGGGATTGATGGCTGCTGGCAATTTCAAATGGCCACTTGAGGAATTTCTGACAACAAACATTTTTGGGTTTGGACGAATGTTTCTTGCTCGGAAAAGGTCCGGACTTATGGGGTCCTGACCCTTGGGGATTTACTGCATTTCCAGTACAATACTAAACTGACAGCCTTACAATCTACCCCAACGAACATCACTTTTACTGTCTCGAAATTTCTTCGGTTCTCAGATCTTTTTGGCTTTGGGAATTTGGGGTAAACAATTTTTGTCTTCTATATTAGGATGTTATGTGGAGGTTATTCCTGAACCTCGTTTCTCCTCTTTTTTCCTCCTTGTTTTATAATGAAAGTGTTTGGGTAAATATGAATCAGTTTATGAGATTCAAGAAGATAACCTGGGATCTGCCTCCATGTATCATACTTTAGTTACATTCTCTGCTTTCAAAACTGTATATTGAAATAAACTTTACTATGTCTTTTATTTTTATTTTATTTTTTACTTACAGAGTGAACAAAAATTCCTGCTATGTTGGAAATATGACAGCAATGTGGGTGATGCTTGGAAAATCCTCATGGCCAGATTGTCAGCTCAAAAGGTGGGTTCTCTAATAATCACCCATGAATTCTTGCATCTTTTTTTTGTGCTTAAGAATATTAAGTTGCTATGCAGAGACTTTTTGATGAATTGGAAGGGTTGGTAGAATTACAAGTTGTCAATGGGTATACAGTATAGTCAGTGATGGGCAGCAATACACTAATTTGTCTAATGCTAGGATTCCATATACAGTATGCCTTTGTGTTAAATTGCCTTGGAAAATGGACACCCCTGTTTCCTGTTGCAGTTGCATAATCTGTCTATACAGCTGGAACAGGACAGGAAAAATGGCTCCCAGCCCATTGAAGTTATGGCGCTATTTATATGAACTGGATGATTTGCTATTAATTATCCTGGTTTTGCATAAGATCATTTATATTCCAAAAAACCCTTTTATCGAGACCATGAATTTTAATTTTAGAACAAATGCGTCAAAAATGTATGGATATAGTAAAATGATATATACTTATTTACCTGATTAAAGACCACTTACGAGGTTTCTAAATGCATTACACAAATAGGTATTTTTGTTTGGGATATATACTGAGTGAACTGATGAAACAGTTACTAATTTTCTAAGAACACAGCAGATAAAGGCTGTATAAAATTAAGTTGTTTAGTTGGTCTAATTTCCCATTACTTATTTGTGAACTGCATAGCTATAGCAAGACCTAGTGACGTCACAGTGTGGGAGCCCCTCGTCCGTTTCCGTGCAGTTGCGTTTTCAATCGCTACATGGACCGATTGAAATGTACTGGAAGCGCATAACGCTAACGCATTCATGCCATACCAATGGAAACAACTATGTACATTTCAGTATGATCTTTTTGGGCGCTATCGCAACCGCGTGAATGGAATCCTAGCTTAAGGGGAGCGTCCAGTTGAAAATAAGACAAAAATCGGAAAATTGCGAAAATATTCAGAAAAATTCCTGAGGAAAGCTGTTGCCTATGGATAAATGCTGACATATTTTTTTGTGTAATTCGTAATACTTATGTAGCTATGCGTGATTGCCCCCCCCCCCCTTCATTTAGGGGGCCTTCTGTTTACATAGGACAAGCTGTAGTAAAATATTTACAATAATATTTTGGTGTAAAGTAATACCAATCACTTGGTTAAAATCAGTATCTGGCACCTTTCTCAGCGAGCTAACCACAGAAGAACGTCGTCACGAGAGTCAGTGACCCATCAAACATGCGAGAGTGAGGTTTGCTCTCACGCCACCTTTATCGGCGTGTATCTCAGCATGAGTTTTTCTAATCTTCAAATCCCTAAGGCTCAGCCATTTAGGGGTCGATTCCAATAAAACAAAAACTAAGTACTGTAGTAGAATAACATACACAGTAAACCCTTGTTATTCGTGAGGGATAGGTGCCAAGGAATGGCGCAAACAGCATCTTATACTACCTTAGTGCACTACTGTACCAAACAACTGACCAGCCAGGGCAGCAGCACTCATCCTCTTCTTTAACTTATCTAATAATAAAACTTTCTTTGTCAGGGTCTTCACTGGCTTCTGCCTTTTACATTTCACTCCACTAGCATTGACACTAGGCAGTCTTTTAGGGGCCATTTCACACAGAAACACCTACGTTTTGAGAGTACAACACGAGATGCTGCGTGGGGTGACTCGTTGTGCTGCGGGAAAAAACTTGTAAGCTAGCCTTCATAGCCACCTTCTTCTTACTGTAAATCATCAAAATCGAGAACCGCAAACCCGCGGATGGGAAGGCCCTACTGTACTGTGCCTGGCCCATTATATAGATTTTCTTTACACGGTGGTCCCTCGGTTAACGAACGGTTCGATTAACGAAATTTCGGTTAACGAATTAGCTCCCATAAGGATTTTCAGTTCGATTAATGAAATCCTTACGACAAACGCGTTTTGTTGTGCGCATCGGCTGATCGGCTAGTCCGCCAATACAGTAATTGGTTCTATGTTTACATTCGCTTCCAGTGAAGTAAATATCAAGAAAGTTGGTCTCTTGAATATTTCTGCATTTTTTATATTAAAATTATTGGTCATTCTGAAATTTAGTTACGGTAACATATTGATAATATCCGGTGCAGAAATTATGAAACACGAAGAATGCATTAGAACCAATGCACTCTGTAAAGAATATGGCATATCATCATCGACTGCCTCTACTGTACAATCAGCTGTTTGATATGTAAACAAAGCTGCCGGTAATACGACATACACACCTCAAAGTAAGTTAAAATACAGTATTCTATTGTTTTTTATTTATTATTGTACTGTACATTGTACAGTACAGTACTGTATTTACCGGTAGTTTATATTTAATGTTTTGTTTATTCTATTACTGGTATATGGCTTTACTTTGTATGCACTTTTACTGTGAGTTGGAACCAATTACCCAATATCCCATTGAAATATAGATTCGGTTAACGAATGACTCCGTGGAACGAATTGTGTTCGTTAACCGAGGGACCACTGTAATTGGCTTGGTTTATTATTTGCTGATTTTCTTTTTAAATATTTGGAGGAAAAATTGGTAAGTTAGGAAAAAAATTCGTGCACCCAATACGAGAGCGATAATGAGAAATATCTATATGTTAAGTTGAAGAAGAGTAAATTACCTATATTCCACGTGAGTTTAAACATAATCTAGTGAGAAGTTATGGAGAAGTTGGATTTTGAAAATTGATAAGAATGCAAGGGTAAAATCAGATACAGTGAACCCTTGAAGATCCGGACTAAAAGGGGACCTGTCCGAAAAGGCCGATTGTCCGAATCTTCCAGTGATTGTACTAAATGTATAAAAACGATAAATACTGTATATCATGGCCTATAAGACGGAATTTGAACCTTAAAAGAATCAGCCCAAAATTAGGGGTCGTCTTAAATACCAGGTATAAAATTCTTACCTCTTACATATTGTGGTTTAGCGTGTCAAGAGTGGTGATGGAGAACATCGTAAACCACTCACACGGTCCTACCACTAATTATTTTATACTGAAACTTATGTTTGGGAAGCTGGATTAAAAATAAGATTACTGGTATATTAAAATAATAAAAATGTATTACAAACCTGTCTAACATACTGTAAAATAACAACATACCCCGGTAATAAATGCAGCTATCATCACGCACGGCCCTCATTTGCCAGTGACGAGACAAAAAAGGGAAAGTTTTTTTTTTACATCCAGCGCTCGCTGTCACTACTCACTTTTAAGGGTCATTTTCCCGCTTGCCTTTGTGTCCGAGTTGGCCAATAATGCATTTCTTTACTGATCATAATACGTATTTCCCATAAATAATTCATTTAGACTTTATTTTATTTGCATTAGTTTCAAGAATTATCGCAGCCATTTACTGAATATTCATTGTAAAAAAATAAATATTAAATGAATTATTTATAGGAGATAAGTATTATGATCAGTAAATATACCGGTGTGCATTACTGGCCACTTGAGACACAAAGACGGGCTAAAAATAGCCCTATCTCCCCCTCTTACAGTGGCCAATGGGAAGGGTCTTGGTAATTTAAATTTTGTTTGTTTATTTTCATTGTTTGTCTAATTTATCCTGTTGTATCAAAGTGATATTACTAAAAGTTGTGTAGGTAGTAGGCAGCTACCAAACACTGAGATACTACTGCCTGGGAAGATATTGAAAGCATAATGTATTCTCTAATGGTAGACCCTGCTTCCATATGGCATCACGAAAATTGTGACCAAGTCCCAGGTTGCTCATCTGACTTTCTGCCTCATTTACACTCAATTGCAGAGTTTCAATTGTTTCTCTTACTTTGACAACACAACATACATACAGTACAGGTGCTCCCCTACTTACGACTGTTTGGACTTACGTCCATCGGTACTTACTGTAGGTTATGTATATAAGCTACTGTGCCGAGTAGCAACCCTGTATATAAGCTACTGTGCCGAGTAGCATTTATATATATCATCACGTGGCAACACTGCACGTTATGTGGCAACATTGCCCCGAGGCTGCCATATGGCAAGGCAGCCTTAGTCTGACTGTGTGAGCCGTGCATGGCACACGCGAGTCACCACTTGTATTTCTCTCATCCATAATAAACGGACTCAGTGTTACTCAGTGTTTCCCTAGCCATCACTGCATTCTTCAGGGCACACTAGTAACTTTCATGGCGCAGTGAGTAGGATCTGTGGACTTACAAAGTGTGTGAACAATGCCGACAGTTACGTCTGCCGGTGATGCGCGTCGACTCATACTGTGTTGTGTTGCGCTGTGTTTCGCCGCGATGTGCAGTGTTGCGCCGTCACAGTGCGTTTTAGTGACGGTGCCAGTGTTAGTGTCAGTGTATTAGTGTGTGTCTAGAGCTGAGAGTTGAGCATTGGCCTGTTTTTTGTGGTACCCACGGAGCACGCAGGCGCACACCCTTCTCGTGCGACATCCGGGGGACACTGACGGTCTTGCCGGACCACTCTCCGCTCTCTCAGACACACACACGCACGCACGCACTCACTCACGGACAGAACAGTGGACCTGGACCATATGCGTGATTTCTGCGCTGTTTATGTCATATATATATGTGGTTCGAGCTGTTGAGGCGCCACTTTATATATTAAACAGTGCAGTCCACGCACACACAAAGATGGGAGGTAAGAAGGGACAACGTCAAGATGGGAGACACGACTCCCCACCACCTTCTCCTCCACCGGACGCAGACCCTCATCCTCCACCTCCAGTGACGGACATTGCCACAATTCTGAGGTGGATGGACGACCGGGACGAGCGACGTAGAGAAATGGAACTTCAGAGGGAGGAGACACGAAGAGAGGAGGAAAAGTTGTGTTTTGAGGCGCTATTGGCGACCCTGGCGCTAACCCACCCTCCCTCACTTGCAGGTAGCGCGCTTCAAGGCGCCAGCACACTCCCTCCTCCACCACACCAGCGTCCTCCAGGTACTCTTGCTACCCCAACAGCTCCCAAGGCATCTGTTCAACCCCCACCCGCCCTCTCACCAGACGTCACGTTTCAGCTTTTTCGTGAGTGGAGGCGGCGTTGGACAGATTACTCCATGATGGTGGACCTTGACAGCATGCCTCCAAACAAACAGCTCATCCAACTGCGGATGTGTTTGTCGCTGGAGACCCAGAGAGTTTTGGAGCACACGTTGCAAGTGCCTCCCGATTCTACCTCTTCAGTGACGGATGTGCTCGACCTTTTACAGGAGCATGTTAAGGGTCGGAACAACGAGGCTTTGCGTCGCCGTGCCTTCACCAGCTGCAAGCAGGCGGAGAACGAATCCTTTGACGACTTTTTTGTGCGTTTGAAGAGTTTGTCAGAGGATATCGACGTCTGCAAGGCGCACAGCTGGGAATGTGAGGAAGCCTGGATCAAGCACGGGATCTTGACAGGTGTCAGGCACGAAGAGTTGATGCAGCGACTCATCCCCCTGGACGCTTCCTCCACACTCCAGGTGGTAGTGACTGAATGTCGGTCATACGAGGCCACCAAGTCCGCCACCTCTGCCTTACGGGGCCCCTCCTGCTGTGAGAGCAATCTCACAATACAAGAAGGATAAGAAGGCAGCCAACAACGCGAAGGCTGCCACACGTTCTTCCACGCCTCCGCCTAGTGCTTCCTGTGGCAGCTGTGGAAAGCAGCACAGCCCCAAGACTTGCCCGGCCTCTTCAGCCACTGGAGATTGGTGCCCTTGCCCGCGTCCAAGACCCGACGACGACACGTTGGGACAAGGTGGGCATAGTGATGGGCGTCGGCCGGTCGCGGGACTACAAGGTCAGGATGCCGAGTGGCCGTGTCTGGTGGAGGAACCGCCGCTTCCTCCGGCCAGTCCCACCCCCTGCTGCTGGCCCCCTGACCGAGGACGAGTCACCTACACCTCACGAGGATCCACCCCACAGTGCACCTCGACGCTCGGAGCGACTTAGGACTAAGAAGTCCGCTCAAGACAAAGACTATGAGCGTGAGGGGGGGAGGGAGATGTAGGTTATGTATCTATGCTACTGTGCCGAGTAGCAACCCTGTACATAAGCTACTGTGCCAAGTAGCAACCCTGTACATAAGCTACTGTGCCGAGTAGCATTTATATATATTATCACGTGGCAACACTGCACGTGTTATGTGGCAACATTGCCCCGAGGCTGCCTTGCCATATGGCAGCCTCGGGGCAATGTTGCCACATAACGTGCAGTGTTGCCACGTGATGATATATATAAATGCTACTCGGCACAGTAGCTTATATACAGGGTTGCTACTCGGCACAGTAGCTTATATACATAACCTACACTTACGACCTGCTCTGACCTTACGACCGTCGGGACATACGACCGCGGCAGTCGTGACCAAAAATATTTTCAAATGACGTGCGCATTTTCTATACTGAAACGTTTCTGTCCTGGGTGAGAGCTTGGCTGACTCGGCCCGGGTCACCGTGTGGGTACAGCTTCCACTCAGTGGAGTGCTTAGTTGGTGTTTGGCTATCGTATCCTACTGATTGCGCTGTGAACTTTCGTTATTATCGTATATAATTGACTTTATAATGACTGGAAAGCGTACAAGTGAGAGTGCTGGTGGTGCTCCAAAGAAAAGGAGACAGGCAATTACTTTTTAGATGAAAATGAAGATGATAATTCAGCTCGAGAATGGAAAGACTGTAGCAACAATCTCACGTGACCTAGGTTTCTCACACTCGACCATATCCACTATTCTGAAGGACAAGGAACGTATTCGTGATGTAGTGAAAGGAACAACACCTATAAAGGGAACTATTATTTCAAAGAAAAGACAAGGTCCTATTCACGATATGGAACAATTATTGGTGATATGGATAGAAGACCAGATACAGAAGCGTGTACCCTTAAGCCTTCTAACCATACAGGCTAAAGCAAGAAGCCTGTTCCAAAGCCTGAAGGAGCAGGCAGGAGATGAATGTGATCAAACCTTTACAGGAAGTCAAGAGTGGTTTGATAGATTTAAAAAACGCTACAATCTATACAATGTTAAGGTGAGTGGAGAGGCAGCTAGTGCCGATGTTGGTGCTGCCGAAGCTTTTAAGGAGGAGTTAGATGAAGTGATTGTGGAAGGGAATTATTTGCCTGAGCAAATATTCAATGTGGATGAGACTGGATTAATAATAATAATAATAATAATAATAATAATTAACGGTTTATTGAAAAAACTCTGCAGCCCGAAGGCTGAAAATATACATTGGACATAAATGACTTATTACATACATTGGTGGTTTAACAAAGCCTTCATTAGAGAAAAGTAAAGGAACATACAGTGAACATACAGATTAACATGGGTGTTAAACAGCAAACTCGTAATGCAGTAACTCCCTCCCAGATGGTGTTAGGAGGAACTCACGTGGTGTAGTAGTTCCCTCAGAAGGTGTTATGAGGGACCTGGCGTGGTGTAGTAATTCCCTCGCAGATGGTGTTATGAGGGGCCTCACGTGGTGAAGTAATTCCCTCACAGATGGTGTTATGAGGTACCTCACGTGGTGTAGTAATTACCTCACAGATGGTGTGATGAGGGACCTCACGTGGTGTAGTAATTCCCTCACAGATGGTGTGATGAGGGACCTCACGTGGTGTAACAATTACCTCACAGATGGTGTTATGAGGGGCCTCACGTGGTGTAGTAATTCCCTCGCAGATGGTGTTATGAGGGGCCTCACGTGGTGAAGTAATTCCCTCACAGATGGTGTTATGAGGGCCTCACGTGGTGTAGTAACTCCCTCACAGATGGTGTTGTGAGGGGCATTACGTGGTGTAGTAATTCCCTCACAGATGGTGTTATGAGGGCCTCATGTGGTGTAGTAATTCCCTAACAGATGGTGTTATGAGGGACCTCACGTGGTGTAGTAATTCCCTCACAGATGGTGTGATGAGGGACTTGACGTGGTGTAGTAATTCCCTCACAGATGGTGTTATATGAGTGAGGTTTGGTCTTAGGCCTTCTTATCGTAGACAGATTAACACATCGGTGGTTGTTGTTGGGTCGGGCCGTTATCACTGGGTACCCGGGACCTCACTGTGTGAAGGTTATCTTGGGTACGACTGTTACTGTTGAGTTGTTCTCACTGACTTAAGCACTGTTCACCACTGTTCACCCGTTTAACACTGGTTCCGTTCCTTTCCTAAATGAAATTGTAACTTCTGGCGAGAACTTGTTGATATTCCGGTGGGGAAGAGGGTTCAGGGGAGGGAGTTGGTATGGGCCAACTTAACAGTTGACCTGGCTGCTCCGAGAGGAGCGCCAGGTACGTCTTGACCCTTCGGTGGAAGCGCATGCCTGAGCGGACATACATCCACAAAGAGGCGAAAACAATGCCAGGATTCAAGGCATTCAAGGACAGAATTACACTCCTGTTGGAGGGGAATGTTGCTGGTTTCAAGCTAAAGCCCTTCATGATCTATCATTCAGAGAACCCCAGGGCTTTTAAACATGTCAGCAAGCACACACTGCCAGTGTTTTATCGCAGTAATAAGAAAGCCTGGATGACCCTAGCACTGTTTGAGGATTGGTTCATGACTTGTTTCATTCCTCGAGCCAAGGAGTGTTGTCTGCAACAACGGATTCCATTCAAATTTTGCTGATTTTGGATAATGCTCTGGGACACCCACCACACCTGGACGACATGCACCCTGATGTTAAGGTAGTCTACATTCCACCTTTTTTGGGAATTAGCCCACCCGGGCACAGGTCAAACGACCCACAACGGAGCCTGAGGGGCGAAAAAAAAAAGAACGGAAGGAAATTTAAAATATAGAAAAAAAGGTTATACTGTATTAATCCACACCACGAAGATGCCGGAAAACCAGCTTTTTAAAGTGAGACAGATTGTAAGAGCATGGAAACACAGAAGAAGGCAGAGCATTCTGCAGTTTGGCTGTGTGAGGAAAGAAGGAGGTACTATAACTGGTTATTCTCGTGTGTCCAACATCCACAGAGAAATGATGGGCACCGCGGGCAAGACGTGTGTTGCGAACCCACGGCCTTGCCGGCGGTACACAGGATGCCAAATCCACTGAACATTGCCTGTTAAAGTACCTGTAAAAGAGAGAGTGAAGCAACATTGCGGCGAAGAGAAAGGGAAGAGATATTGTCGACTAAAGGAGGAGAGTTAATAAGACGAAATGCCTTTGATTCCACCCTATCTAATAGTTGGACAGAAGAAGAGCCACCCCAGATATGAGAGCAGTACTCCAAGTTAGGACGAATGAATCCCTTACATACTTGGAGCAACTGCTCAGGAGTGAAGTAGCTGCGGCATCTGTACAGCATTCCCAACTTTCGGGAGGCAGCTTTAGTTATACTAACGATGTGTGATTTCCAGGACATATTGGAGGAAATGGTGAGGCCTAACATATTTATTTCAGAATTTGGGAGGATGATAGCGTCCTGAAATGTAATTGGTGGGAGATCGTCTAATTTACAAAGTGTAATTGGTAAATATTGAGTTTTGTTACTATTGAACTTAACCAAGTTTGTACCTCCCCATTCAGAGATGCTGCACAGATCCGCGTTGATAGAAGTAATGATATCAGTTCTAGAAACAGATCTAGTTTGAGAGTTAGGAGGAAGGGGAAAATGTGAGGAAGAGTGAAGAGTAGAATCATCAGCGTAAGAATGGATAGAATTAGTTGTAGTGTGAAGTAAATCATTGATAAAAAGAAGAAAGAGAGTTGGTGAAAGAACAGAACCTTGTGGGACGCCACTATCGGTAGAGAAAGAGCGAGAAATCGATCCCTCGACAACAACTGCCATGGATCGATTCTCAAGGAAGCTAGAGATGAGAGAACAAAGTGGGGGAGAGAAACCAAAAGACGGAAGTTTAGATAGCAAAGACTTGTGCCATACCCTGTCAAATGCTTTGGAGATGTTAAGGGCCACGACAAAAGTTTCCCCATAATCCCTAAGAGAGGATGACCAAAGATGGGTGCAATAGGAGAGCAGATCACCAGTAGATCTCGCCTGGCGAAAGCCATACTGGTGATCCGACAAAAGAGAAAGGCGTTCATGGTGACTACCTCTATCATCCAACCCATGGATCAAGGTGCTATTGCTGCCTTTAAAGAAGATTATTTACGCACGACCTTCGCTCAGGCTGTTGCTGCTACTGAAGGTGAGAAAACACTCAGAGACTTTTGGAAGGAGTACAACGTTTTGTCATGTATAAAGAACATTAGTGCAGCATGGGATCAGGTTACAAAACATTGCCTGAATGGATTATGGAAGAAAATCCTGAAAAGATATGTGAACAGTTTCAAAGGATTTAATGAAAATGAAGTTATTTCGGATATTAGTAACAATATAGTGGAGTTAGGTAAACAGCTGGAGTTAAAAATTGGTAATGAAGATGTTGGACAGTTGGTTGAAAGTGTAGCAGAAGAGCTCAGTAACGAGGATCTTATTGAACAAGATGCACAGAAAATTGCAGAGGAAGAAGAGAGACAAAATGTAGAAGAGGACCTGTTCCCCCCAAAAAGTTTTCAGTGAAGCAAATGGCAGAGGCATTTGCTACAATTAATAAAGGAATGCAATTGTTTGTGGCATGGATCAAAATTATGAGCGATATGCCAAAGTTGACAGAATGATCCAAGATGCACTTGCTTGCTACAGAGAAATTTATAATGAAAAGAAAAAGCAAACTGTGCAGTCTAAATTGGACATCTATTTCAAGAAGTCCCCCAGTGCTGTCTCCTCACGTCCCACCAGTGCTGCCTCTTCACTTCCTCAAGATGATCCAATACCTTCAACCAGCAAGTTACCACAGTACATAAACCTGTCTGAAGAAAGCGACATTGATGACCCACCCAGCCCTGTCTCCTCTTCTGCTTCATCCAGTTAATATTGTCTCCATGTATCCTCTAAATAGAAAATTATGGGGGCCCCGTGTGTATTCAGCTGACTACATTAAAGGTAAGTGCTCAGTCACACTGTAACCTTTCGTCATTATTTATTACTTACTGTACTGTATTTCATTGTAGACTTTTTAATTTTTTTTTTTTTTTTTTTTTTTTTATTTTATCTATGTCGGACTTACGACCAGTCGGACTTACGACCTGGATTTGGGTCCCTAACCCCGTCGTAAGTCGGGGAGCACCTGTGTATTGTTTCTCACTTCGGATCTTTTTTTCATTTGTGGTATTATTATTCCGATAATTATTTGTAAAACCTACGTGATCTCCCAAGGTAAAGCCTGACGACAGTCTGCGTGGATGTGTCGCTGAGAACTTCTTATGAAGAGTAATGCAAATAAAGTAAAGTCAAATTGAATTACTTATGGGAAATACGTATTATGATCAGTAAAGAATTGCATTATTGGCCAACCCCTAAAAGTGCGTAGTGACAGTGAGTGCTGGATGTAAAAAAAAAAAAAAATACTTTCCCTTTTTTGTCTCGTCACTGGCAAATGGCAGGCGGTGCGTGATGATAGCTGCATTTATTACCGTGGTATGTTGTTATTTTATGGTATGTTAGACACGTTTACAATACATTTTTATTATTTTAATATACAGTAAAAGTCCAAAAATCCGGATGCCAGAATTCCGGACCACCCGAGAATCCGGACTTTTCGAAAACTATTTTTTTTTTTTTTATTGGGCTTTTGTGTGTATGCACGCATGCGTGAGCGCCGCAGTTGCACAGCGACAACAAGCGACCACGTGGTCACCACTTTAAAATGAGCAATCAAACTGTGACAACATACCGTATATACTCGTCTATAACCCCCTCCCCCCCCCTCGTTTATCGGTAGTCCCTGATTTTTTTACCGAGAAATCGTTAATTTATGATATTCCTCGTTTATAGTCCGACCCACGTTTTTGAGGGTAATGGAACAACAAAACCTTCAGTAAAAACGCTCTACGTCCTATAAACTGAGGCTCGCCGAGCCGGAAACACGAGTGCCGGAGGCAAATTGTTTACCATTTATTATTACGACACTTTACACTGAAACGCGGGTAGTTTCAACAAAAATACTGTATATTTCCGTTCAAGTATTTATTCAAGTCAATTAGGAGGGAATATAATTGTAATACAACAGTTTTTTAACTAAACCATTCGAAAAGCGATTACGGTAACATCTTTTGAACGAAAGAAAGCAAAAGTCATTGTTTTCATCACGATTTTATCCCACTTTCCACTGTAATACGTACGTAATTTCAGCAAAAATATTACATTTCCGTGAATGTATTATATCAAGCACAGTATGAATAGAATACCATTGTAATATAACAGAATTTTAACCGAAAACTATTAAAAAAACGAGTAACATCTCAAGAACATCGGAAGCTTAGGTAAAGTTTTTTGTTTTCGTCATGTATTTTATCCTATTTTACATTGAAATACATCACGTTTCAGCAAAACTACTATTTATTTCTGAGAATATATTCATTCAGGCGCAGTTTAGGTAAAATATACGTGTGATGTAACAGTTTTTTAACTGAAAACGATTCGAAAAACACGTACCCTCTAGCCCTGTTCAAGGAGAGGACTGGGAGAAGCTGTTTGGTGCTGCAGACGATGACAAGGAAAATGATTTTGATGCGTTTATTAGAAAATATTCAGAAATATGGTATCGTAGTATTTATTCAAGTCAATTAGGATAGAATATTATTGTAATACAACAGTTTTTTAACTGAAAAAAAATTTGAAAAGCGGTTACGGTAACATCTTTTGAACGAAAGAAAGCGAAAGTCATTGTGTTCGTCACGATTTTATCCCTCTTTCCACTGTAATACGTACGTCATTTCAGCAAAAATATTACATTTCCGTGAATGCATTATATCAAGCACAGTATGAATAGAATACCATTGTAATATAACAATATTTTGAGTCCTACTCTTTCCATTTATAGAGTACAGTTGTACCCCACTTAACGCGGTCAATAGAACCCAGAGGGTCCCGTGTTAAGTGAAATCCGCTTTAAGTGAACAACAGAACATATGGGATTAATTCCAATAGAAACCGGCCCGACCCCCAAACTCCACTTTTTGAAGACACATAACTATGTTGTAGTAAAAATAACCTCTTAATTTTATGATGGTACATGCACACAATTAATACTTAAGAGAAATAGAGAAATACAGTCGCCAAGTTAATGTCCATTCAAATAATGGACTCGACTCCCTCCCCCTCTCACACTACACTGCCGGCTCTTCCCTCTCTGAGAAATGTTTGGGGGAAAACCACTAAATTTTAATAAATAATACCTCAAACTAAAGTTAGGATAATACAATTGACATTGCTGGATTCCTTGCAAGACCAGGAATATTTTGAATATAAATGTCATATATTTTGCACAAAAGATAACATAGTTACTCAGAAAATTTTTTTATCTAAAATTTGTATGTCTAATGCAAAATATATGATGTTTATATTCAAAATGATCACCAAATTATAAGAATTCCAGCAATGTAAATTATATTCTGGCCGGGTAATTTGTATGAATTTTATGAGCTAAAACAAATATCTTCAGTTAATAAAAAAAAAAATAATCTTCAGGACACTATCTGTCAATCAAAGTACCCCACCTTGCCTTCCCCCCTCTTCCAACCGCGCGGTCAGTCCCAACCCTCCCCCCCACCCCCCACCAATCATCCCTTCAAGAGAAGAGTGGGTGAAAAATTTAGATTTTAACATTTTGTATTAAATAATACCTCAGATTAAAGTTAGGATAATATAATTGACATTGCTGGATTCCTTGTAAGACCAGGAATATTTTGAATATAAACGTCATATATTTTGCACAAAAGATAACATTCTTACTCAGATTAAACATTTTATCTAAAAATTTTATGTCTAATGCAAAATATATGATGTTTATATTCAAAATGATCATCAAATTATAAGAATTCCAGCAATGTAAATTATATTCTGACCGGGTAATTTGTATGAATTTTATGAGCTAAAACAAATATCTTCAGTTAATAAAAAAAAAAATATTCTTCACGGGGTAACAGATGGTCGGTCGGTCCCTCCCTCCCCCCCCCCCCCCACCAACCGTCCCAAGGAGATGTGTGGGAAAACCAGAATACTTAACTTTTTGTAATAAATAATACCTCAAACTAAAGTTAGATAATATAATTGACATTGCTGGATTCCTTGTAAGACCAGGAATATTTTGAATATAAATGTCATATATATTTTGCACAAAAGATAACATAGTTACCCAGAGAAAATATTATCTAAAATTTGTATGTCTAATGCAAAATATATGATGTTTATATTCAAAATGATCACCAAATTATAAGAATTCCAGCAATGTAAATTATATTCTGGCCGGGTAATTTGTATGAATTTTATGAGCTAAAACAGGCAGTCAGGCAGGGTGGCGGGTGGGTGGGGCAAATCTAAAAATAGCGTCTCGAGCCGGACACTCACCGCGTATATGTGGAAAAAATCCGTGTTAAGTGAAAGTTCAGCTCTGGCGAGGCACCGCGTATATGATAAAACGCGTTAAGTGAAACCGCATTAGGCGGGGTAATACTGTACTGTACAAGCCCATAATAATGGCTCCTAAAGTAGATAAACTTCGTTGTGTGAAGAGAAAGGACAACACGTTGAAATTGGGTGACAAACTTGAAGTAATTAAGAATCTAAAACGTGGTGTGACCAATACTGTCCTAATGGAAACATACGACATTGGAAAGTCTACAATTTATGATATAAAAAAGGCAAAGAATAAAATTCTAGAATTCACAGCTTTTTCATTAAAACTGCTCGTTTTGATAAATGAAGCATGCTATATTTGCTAATGAATAAACTATCAAAATGTACCTGTTCATCTCTTCTTTATTCCTCCTTAAATTTGAATTTTAAAAGTACTGCCTGAGAATCTGGAAAATCCGAAAATCCGGACCGACCCAATCCCCAAGCAGTCCGGATTTTTGGACTTCTACTGTACCGGTAATGTTATTTTTAATCTATTCCACTGTTTTCCATTTTTCTTGTATGTTCTGTACAGCAAGCCCTGACAATTCACTGGTTTTTAATTCACGGTCCTCTATTATTCACTGATGACACCCTGGAAGTACCCAAGAATGTCTAAGGGTAGTTTTGAAGTTGCTGGCATTTTCACGGCCAGGACAGGGAGCCATTCATTCTAGAGACAGTAATTTCTTTTATCTGTATTGTGTGTGTGTGTGTACACACACAAACACATATTGAAAACAATAATGAGAACAAATAACTGCATGGTTAAGTTATAAATGTGCCACTTGAGTAGACTTGAGGTAGACTCACATTATTAAAGCATTTTTTTGTCTTGTTTCATTATTGTGATAAGATTTTGCTATTATTTTGTATTTAGAGTTTAGGTGTACACACTGCATACTACTGTACATACACACACTACACATACTAATATTCCCCAAATATGTAACTGTATATTTTCAGCCTCTACGACAAGCTCTTTCAATAAACCGTTAATTATTATTATTATTATTATTATTACACACACACACACACACACACACACACACACACACACACACACACACACACACACACACACACACATTTATACAGTATAATACAGGTAAAAAAGTATGCCTGAGAACAAACACATAAAGGGAATATACATTTCTTAGTACACAAGTGTGTACACACTTCTCCCCGGCCAGAATGCTATTTGCATTTGGTGATTCGTGACCATTTTGAAACTACCCCACGAATTTTAGGGCATGGTACTGTGCTCTTGTAGATATGTGTCACAGTACTGTATACTTTACCTAATAATGTTTATATATCCAGGAATGATATATGGTGAATGAAGTCATCAACCCAGATATTTATGAAACAAGAGACCTGATCCTTCAGTAAGGAACAACTCGGCCCTTCAAGGAAACAACCCGGCCCTTCAGTAAGGAACGACGGCCCTTCAGTAAGGAACAACCGGGCCTTCAGTAAGAACAACCGGCCCTTCAGTAAAGAACAACCGGGCCTTCAGTAAGGAACTACCGGCCCTTCAGTGAGAACAACCCGGGCCCTTCAGGAGGGAACGACCACGGCCTTCGTGGAACAACCCGGGCCCTTCAGAACTACCGGGCCCTCAGTAAGGAACAACCAGGGCCCAGTAAGGAACAACCGGGCCTTCAGTAAGGAACAACGGGCCTTCAGTAAGACGACCAGGGCCCTTCAGGAGAACGACGGCCTTCAATATGAACAACCAGGCCCTTCAGTAAGAAATGACCAGGGCCTTTCAGGAGGAACGACCGGGCCCAGAGGTTCACAGGGGCCTCTTCAGGGAACGACCAGGGCCCTTCAGTGAGAACAACCGGCCCTTCAGTAAGAACAACCAGGGCCTTCAGTAAGGAAACCGGGCCTCTTCAGTAAGGAACAACCCGGCCCTTCAGTGAGGAACAACCGAGCCTTCAGTAGGGAGGCCGGGCCCTTCAGGAGGGCGACCCGGCCCTTCAGGAGGGACTGGCCCTTCAGGAGAGAGCGACCAGGAGCCTTCTTCAGAACAACTCTTCAACCAGGGAAAAAGAATATGTTGCTAAATTTGCTTTTTGATAAATAAATGTATACAAAGGTTTATTTTCTACTGAATTATTTATCGTGTATTCTGTACTGTAGTGGTCAGCTAATGGATCTTGAGGTTACCTACCAAAAGCAGTAGACTTTATATTTGCTGTTAAAATTATGCATCCATGCGGGTCAATTGAATATGGGGTAGGAGAAAATATGTGGGTGGATGCCTGAACTTGGACCTTAAAAGGTAATTTTGAAGGTCAAGTAAGCAAAACCTAGTCCAAAATGGGTATTTTTGTCACTTTCTGGAGAATTATACACAAGTTTTCATGAAAATCAGTTGTGGTGTAATTGGATGTCTATTACTATATTATACAAGCAGTTACACTTTATACACCAAGATGTATAGAAAATAGAGATCAAACAAAACAGTACTCTTATATTTAGAGTACAGCATAAGAGAACAATTCCTCTGGGAATGAGACATTTTGGTTGAAATGCTGGCATGCATTTTATAATAGTTCAAACAGGTTACAGTGTTTAAATGTTCATGCCTTGATCAGTGGTGTCACAGCACAGGCAGAGTCGCTTGGGCCCCACCTACAGCAGTCAGTGGTGTCACAGCCACAGGCAGGGTCTTCAGGCCCACCTACAGCAGTCAATGGTGTCACAGCCACAGGCAGGTACATGGGCCCACGCATGATGTGAGCTCAGGCAGGGGTGCCTTACAGCAGTCAGGTGTCAGCCACGGAGCAGGGGTGCACTTCAGGTCCCTACACAGCAGTCAGTGGTGTCACAGCCACAGGCAGAATTTACTTCCAGGCCCACCTACAGCAGTCAGTGGTGTCGGTGCTTCAGGCCCACCTCAGTCGGTGGTTTGAGCCACAGGCGGGGTGCGCACGGGCAGGGTGCACTTCAGGCCCCACCTACAGCAGTCAGTGGTGTCACGGTCACGGCAGGGGTGCCAGGCCCCACCTGCGGTGGTGGTGCAGCCACGGGCAGGGTGCACTTCAGGCCCCACCTACAGCAGTCAGTGGTGTCACTCGCCACAGGCAGGGTACACTTCAGGCCCACCTACAGCAGTCAGTGGTGTCACAGCCACAGGCAGGGTGCTTGGGCCCACCTACAGCAGTAAGTGGTGTCACAGCCACAGGCAGGGGTGCACTTCGGGTCCCACCTGCAGCATCCGTGGTGTGCCAGCCACAGGCAGGGGTGCCTTGGGCCCACCACAGCAGTCAGTGGTGTCACAGTCACAGGCAGGGGTGCACTTCAGGTCCCTGCATCAGTGAGTGTCACAGCCACAGGCAGGGGGTACCCAGGCCCCACCTACAGCAGTCAGTGGTGTCACAGTCACAGGGGGGTGCACTTCAGGCCCCACCTACAGCAATCAGTGGTGTCACAGCCACAGGTAGGGGTGCACTTGAGGCCCCACCTACAGCAATCAGTGGTGTCACAGCCACAGGTAGGGTACGCCCAGGCCCCCACCTACAGCAGTCAGTGGTGTCACAGTCACAGGCAGGGATGCGCTTCAGGTCCCACTGCAGCAATCAGTGGTGTCACAGCCACAGGCAGTGCACTTCCAGGCCCCACCTACAGCAGTCAGTGGTGTCTGCACAGGCAGGTGCACTTCCAGGTCCCTGCAGCAGTCAGTGGTGTCACAGCCACAGGCAGGTGCCTTCAGCCCCAACAGCAGTCAGTGGTGTCACAGCCACAGGTAGGGGTACATGGGCCCCCACCTACAGCAATCAGTGGTGTCACAGCCACAGGCAGGGGTGCATGAGTCCCACCTGCAGCAGTCAGTGGTGTCACAGCGCCACAGGCAGGGGTGCACAGGCCCCACCTACAGTCAGTGGTGTCACAGCCACAGGTACACTTGAGCCCCACCTACAGCATCAGTGGTGTCAAATCAGGTACACCAGGTCCCACCTACAGCAGTCAGTGGTGTCACGTTGAGGGTGTGTCATAGGAGGAAGATCAGCTAAAACTATGGCCCATCACTTTTGGTAGATTTGATATGTTTAAACGAAAATAATTTCGATTTCAATATTTTGCAACCTTTGCTAGGTTAAATTTTAGCGTGAAATTTATCGAAAATCATGTAAGCTGCATTAGTGCATTACAAATAAATAGTGAACATTGCTTTCTGACTTCATTCTTTAACAACCCTTCTTCAATATTTTTTATTGCAGATTCTGATGCATTTATAAGTTGATAATATTTGCGATGGCTTGCTTGTCAGGACGGGCAAAAATCATTCATCTCAGTCACTATCTTGGGTGCGGGAGAGCTCCTGAAGTCGGAGTTGCCTACATTGAGAGATGCTTTGAGATCTGGTGTTTAATCAGGCAAATCAGTGAAAAAACAAAGAACTACACGACAGACATTGCCAAGTGATATGATAAGCTGTCTTGGCACGATACACTCTGGCTAGCGCTCAGTTCAAGCCTCCAGTCATACTAGTCAGAAGAAGATTAGTTGAGACTGCTAGCCAGTTGGGAGAAAAGCCAAGAGATATCTCTCTTGGGAGAGAAACTTACAGTTAAGGACAGCTTTGCCAAGCAACTGGACCAGTTATTTGACATAATTACTTGTAAGTGCCCAATTGTTCTGCCGTTTTGAGTTTGGATGCGATCATGACTGTAAATCGAGGCCCACTCCTGTATTTAGCGTAAATTCCTGTGTCCAGCATTTGTCAAAAGCACAGAAGACTGCATTATTAGGAATCTCATGATTTCTAGCCAAGATATTCGAGGTCCAAGACAGGCTGCCACAGAGAGACAGAAAGAAGGGTTGCGGAAAAGAACAGAATGGGGTGAGGTAAAAAGGCCGATGATTGGAGTCAAGCTGATTCAGAGTTAGCTTCCCATGGCTGATCAGTGCTGACCAGGAGGCTGAGCTTTGTCCTAGCGAAAACAACGTTAAACCTTCCAGGCATAAGATTGAAATAGGAAAGATATCGAGCATGGCTCTGGCCAGCATCGACACCACACTGGTCTCAGAGAAACTGCAGAATAGCAACACTGCCTGGGTTGGCGGTGGTTTGATAACTGATGATGTTCACCTGGTGATAGATCATAACAAAGTGAGGAGAGCTCAGGAGAAACTTGTGTCAATGTATAGAGTTTGATAAGGGATAAGAAAATGGAATCAATTGTTTGTTTCTTTGATGGGAGAGGATGACACTAAGTGTTCATGGTTGAGTTGTTGAGTTGCCTGTTCATGGTGAAGAGACACCTGCCTGCTGCAGTGAACCAGGAGGGAAATGTTTGTGGCATTTCACTCCAGAGAAGATGACATCAGGAAGCAGCTGAGATAGTGGCAGATAACATTGTGGAGTGGCTCCAGAGAGAGAGGCGTGGAGCCAGACCCTGCAGGCATTGGAGGGACAGCGCCAACACGGACACTGGGTGGCGAAGTCATACAGTGGATAAGCGGGAAGATTGGGGAAGTGGTCTGGATTGTTTGTGTCCACCAGGTTGCTGCTCAAACATCTGATCCAGGCTGGATGGTGGACTCTCAAACAACAGATGGTCTGGTCTCTTGGCTTGGATGCTGGACTCTGCCTGGTTAGAAATAAATCTGACTTTGGAAATATCAAAGTTGGCTCCACTGGGTTGAGCTTTTTCATGCTGTCGTTGCGACCTGAGTATTGACAGAGTACTATGGTTACATGATTTGTAGTGCCATCAAAATGGGGTCATGCCTGGTGATTTGCCTGCAGGTGGGTCCAGTCTCTCATTCTGGTTGTGTCTGCGCTCTCTCAAGGTTCTGCAAATTTGGGTGGCTCATCACTTATTGAGAACAAGCACAACCTGGGGCATTGTCAATTCATATTAGTGTCTACTTGCCAAATTGGTTCCGATTTCAGGTCAAGTCATCGTTCTCGAAGGTCGAGGGCATGTTCTCTTCAAGCCGAGCTGAGAGTCAGCAAGAGGTTGTTCGGGTTTGGAGCAGACTGTGAGAATCTTCCTGGTATGCTCATCGGGCGTTCTGCAGATAATGCTCTGCAGTGGGGATGAGGAGAGAGTGGCAGTCAAAAGATCTTGGATATGAGACTTAGAGAGGATCTGGGCATGGCAGAATCGGTTGGTGGATTCCTTCAGGGTCAGAAGACTCTGAGGTAATCACAGGTGCAGACATCACTAGATCTCATGGTCTGGATAACATCAGCTGGCAGCAGTGAGTACCAGCCTCACCAATGTTCAAGTCAGGCACCTGGACAACCCCTTGCATGCCCTAAGCCAAGATATTCCAGGTCAAGAGACAGGAAGCTACCAGAGACAGAAGGAGAGGGTTACTTAGAAAAGACTTGAGGTGGGGTGTTGAGGAGTAAGGAGGCCCAGGGTGAGGTAAAAAAGGCCGATAATTGGAGTCAAGCTGATTCAGAGTTTAATGACTTCCCCATTGCCGATCCGAGTGCTGACCAGGAGAATGGTGACTTTGTCCCTAACCCAGAAAATAATGATCCCAAACCTTCCAGGCATAAGATTCGAAATAGGAAAGATATCCCGAGCATAGCTCTGGCCAGCATGCGACACCACACTGGTCTCAGAGAAACTGCAGAGATAGCAACAGCTGCCTGGATTGACGGTGGTTTGATAACACCTGATGATGTTCACCTGGTGATAGATCATAACCAAAGTAAGGAGAGCTCAGGAGAAACTTGTCAGTAACCCAGAAGAGAAGTTTGATAAGGGATAAGAGAAAATGGAATCAATTGTTTGTTCTTTGATGGGAGAAGGGATGACACTAAAGTGTTCATGAAAGTTGGAGATTCTGACAAGTTGTTCCCTGCCATGGTGAAGGAGGAACACTACTCCTGCTGCAGTGAACCAGGAGGGAAGTATTTGTGGCATTTCACTCCAGAGAAAGATGACATCAGGAAACCAGCTGAGATAGTGGCAGATAACATTGTGAACTGGCTCAGAGAGAGGAACGTAGACCAGACCCTGCAGGCCATTGGAGGGGACAGCACCAACACGAACACAGGGTGGCAAGGGGGGGTCATACAGTGGATAGAGCGGAAGATTGGGAGGAAGCTGGTCTGGATTGTTTGTGACCTCCACACCAACGAGTTGCCACTCAGACATCTGATCCAGGAGCTGGATGGCAAGACTCTTTCAAACAACAGATGGTCTGGTCCTCTTGGCAAGATGCTGGACTCTGCCACTGAGTTAGAAATAAATCCGAGCTTTGAAAAAATCACAGTTGGCCCTCCACTCGTTGAGCTTGCACATACTGTCATTGACGACCTGAGTACTGACCAGTACTATGGTTACATGATTTGCAGTGCCATCAAAACTGGGGTCATGCCTGATAGACTTGCTTACCTGCAGATAGGTCCAGTCTCACATTCTAGGTGGCTCACAACGGCTCTCAGGTTCTGCAGAATTTGGGTCGCTCATCATAAACTGAAAGGGAACCAGCTTCACAACCTGAGACTTATTGTCCAATTCATCGTGAGTGTTTACTTGCCAAATTGGTTCAACACCAAGGTCAAGTCATCGTTCTCCGAAGGTCCGAGGCATGTTCTCTTCCGGCTTGAGCTCCTGAGGAGTCAGCCAAGGAAGGTTGTTCAGATTGTGGAGCAGACTGTGAGGAGATCTTCCTGGTATGCTCATCCCGAGGCAGTTCTGCAGACAATGCTCTGCAGTAAGGATGAGGAGGAGAGAAGAGTGGCAGTCAAAAAAATCTTGGATATGAGACTTATGAGAGGATCTGGGCATGACGAATCAGTTGGTGACGATTCCTTCAGGGTCAGGAAGACTCCTGAAGTCAATCTAGGTGCCAAGACCCTCACTGATCTCATAGATCTGGATAACATCCAGGCTGGCAGTGAGCCCCCTCTTACCTGCAGCCTCACCAATGTTCAAGTCAGAGCTTTCCTGGACAACCTCATGCATGTCCCTGCCTGGCCCTCGCACACCCAGAGTATAGAGCGTTGTGTACAGCAAGTGAGCGAGGCCAGCAGTCACGTGTACAGCCAGGAGAGGAGGGAAGGCTACATCCGAGCTCAGGTGGTCAGCAGGGAGGTGATGAGTAGAAACAGAAGCAAGAAAGACATATTCTCTATGGTGTGCAGCAACACCGGGTCGTAGTAGTAAAACCGGTTTTTGTATTTGATGATTTTGTTTTCTAAAGGAATATTAAATTTAATAAATGTGTCAAGATCATTCGTTTCACTATTCTGGATCATTTTCATCCTAATAAATTAACCTGATACATTTACTTTACTTTAAATAAGCTATTTAGTGGTGTTGGTAAAAGGGTGGGAATACTGAATTTTCATAAGATTTCAAGTTAAAATTTACCTAGCAAAAAACAAAAACTTTTCAAATCTGAAGATATCACATGATTCTGCACATAAAACTACATCATTACTTCCATGGGCCGATTTTTCAAACTCAAAAAAAAAAAATTCGCCTCTGTATGACGCACCCTATTATGGTAGTATCCACAAGAATAACGACCAGACCCTTAGGTCAGTCGTAGTTGTAGCGGTCGAGTGAATATAGTGCAGTACAGCACTTACCTATGCTGTCAAAAAAGGTTACTTGTTCGCATCCGGGACATCCTCAGTTTACTCACCTTTTAATTTTACAGTTGGTGAAGTGACGGCGGTCGAGTGCACTGCCAGCGACACTACTTCCTTACCCACCGAAAGCTTAGTATACAGAGCATTATATACATAGTTACATACTGACCCTAATGGTCCGTCAGGCTTATGGAATATAGCTACAGGGGTCGTCAGACTAGCACCTTGAGGAAAATTTAGTTACCGATCGTCATTGTGAGTTGTATGTCCATGCAAGTGATTTTTGTTATTCAAGAACCTTAAATAATTCCCATACACTAAAAACTATATCAGTTAGGACTTTAATATTTTGCGTAAATGTAGCTTTAAATGTAGTTTAATGTTACAGAGAGACGTGACATGATTCATGCAATTGAACAGGACAACTAGCTTTCTCTCGGAGCTTCGAAGAAATAATATGTGTTCAAGTTCGACTTGTTTCCGGACGGCTCAATGAAACACAGTCTTCACCGATGCAGTTTACTGGGAGAGGTCTGTACAGTGGTGCAGCAGAAAACAATCTGTCTCACAAGGTAATACATGTGATCACGAAACCTCTTGCCGTGTCTTATAACTACTCAGATATCCAACTTCATTCACTCCGCTTGGTGGTAGCACTCATGCACACGTCAATCACTCAACTAGAAGACAGCACTCGTGCACACGCTCATTCACGCCACAAAGTGGTTCACTCGCTCGGCTCGTTCACATTACATAAACACCACACACCTCCTCCAAGACACTGGGGTCGACTTGAGGATCCACGATGTCTGGATTCACCTTTTTATCTCATCTCAGTAAGTCTGAGAATCCCATCGCATCTCCAGTCGCTGTGGTGTTCGTCGCTGGCGGTCACTACGGCGTGGCGGGAGCTGCAGGCTTGGATGCTCCTCTGAACCTACTCATGGCGGTGGGCGTGGTGCAGGACTCTGGATGCTGTCTGGTTCCGGTGGAGCCCTCGCCTCGGGTGTAGATTCCAAGACGCTCTCTGGCACCAACGGACGATGAGGACGGAGGAACTTCCTGTTCCTCCACAGGATGCGGCCACTAATCATTTTGACAAGGTAGTCAGGACGAGATCCTACACCCACGGCAACACCTACACGTTCCCAGCTACTGCTCACAGGGTCCTGCACGTCGACGTTGGCGCCAAGATGCAGCCGGGAGAGCTGTCTCGCGGAGGAGTCGTGTCGTGATTTCGCCTTTCTTCTGAGGTGTTCAGCCCTGGAGTCACATTCTGGAGCAAACGAGTGATGGTGTGCAAGTACTGCCGATCTCATGGGGGTGACCAAACAGTACTTGCGCTAGTGATCTCCTCTCAACACGAGGCGTGTTCCTCAGTTCCACTTGTCCACGGGCAAATTCGTCCTCGTCCAGGTGACCCTTCCGTTTTGTCGACATTATCAGCTTCTTTGCCGTCTTGACTGCAGTTTCTGCGTGTCCGTTGGACCGAGGATTGAACGGCGAAGTCAGCCGGTGCTCCACCCCCACCGAGTCAGGGAGCGGAATAACGCAGACGACGTGAACTGAGGACCTCCATCAGTCCTCAGGGAGACGGGCACGCTCGTGCCTGCGAAGACAGACCGCAGGACACTGACAAGATGAGCCGCTGTCCATGGACACGATGAAACATATGGCCACCCATATTCAAGAACAGTCATGGGGTATACGACGCCATTTACGATGACCTTCTTGCCCTGATCTTGTTTCAGGAATACCACCTTTTCGAAGCTCTGGAGAGATCTCGAAGTTTCGATATTTTGAGTACAGTACTAGCTAATAATTCCCACCAGGAAACTTGCTTCGAGACTCCTCCAAAGCTTCGAAAAGTGCAGAGTTCCATGTGTTAAAGGCGATATTGCTGAAAAAAGATCAGGGCAAGAAGGTCATCGTAAAAGGAGTCGTACACCCCATAACTGTTCTTGAATTGGCCACCAGACATACGGTCGACATACACTAGATAGGAAGTAGGTAGTAGGCAGCTACCAAACAGGGAGGTACTACCGCCTGGGATTATATTGGAAGCATAATGTGTTGTCTAATGGTAGACCCTGCTGCCATATGGCATCACGAAAATTGTGACCAAGGTCAGGTTGCTGATCTGACTTTCTGCCTCATTTACACACAATTGCAGGGTCTCAATTGTTTCTCTTACTTTGACAACACAACATACATACAGTATATTGTTTCTCACTATTGATTTTTTTTCATTTTTGCATTTCTGTATTATTATTATTATTATTAGCATTACAGTGTTATTATTACTATTATTATTGTTATCATTATTATGTTATTATTTTATTTTTAACTTTTTATTTTTTATTATAAATTTTATTTACTATGAATTATTATTATTTTATTAATTTATTTTTATTTTTAGTATAAATTTTATTTAATATGAATTATTATTATTATCATTATTATTATTATTATTATTATTATTATTATTATTATTATTATTATTATTATTATTATTATTATTATTATTATTATTATTATTATATTTTCGCCTTGGGGGCTAAATCCTGCAAAAAAAAAAAAGTGCTGTCAGCCACATGAAAGTAAGCAGCAGAAACTGACTCGAACACTCTACTTGGCGGGTCGTCGTCCTGCCACAAGGGCTCGTTCTACTGCTTAGGGAGGGGGGACGGCATTGTGAACAACTAGAAACGACGTTCTCGGTGTCCTGGTCGATCTCTGGCCAATAGGTAGTCTGCCCAGCCCGACGTTTGGTGCGCTCCACCCCTTGATGACCGTCATGCAGGTGTGTCAGAGTCTCCTGTCGAAGGCTGCAGGGTAGAAGCTGTCGCGGCCCGTACACAATGATGTCGTCGTCCAGGGCCAGTTGGCTACAGACGGCCCAGTACAGCCGTAAGAGTGGTTCAAACTCGTGGCGGTGCTCAGGGAAGCCGGTGAAGATTACGTCCCCCAGTGTAGCGTACTCCGCGTCCCGTGTTGCAGCAGCACGCACCTCCTCCAAGGTCTGGTCCTTGAGCGGTGCCAAACGACTGCCCTCCTCACAGACAGCATTGGGGGCAGTCACCACAGCGGCGTGGAGAGGATCCAAGTCATCGCATTGCCACAGTCTGCGGGGTCTTGAACTGGCGCATGACAAGTGAAACAAAGAGACGTGCCCTTCTGTCAGCGCACTGTGAAGGAGTAACCACAAAGTTTTTCACGTACGCGCTGCAGGCGAGGATTCTCAATTTCACTGAGCAACTTCGTGTTTTAGGATTGGACCCAAGGGGCGGTGATCAACCACCAAATCAAAGTGGGGGAGGCCTGTGAGGTAGGTACGGCATTTTCTGACTGCCCAGAGAACGTATCTCAGATGGCCCGAGGGTTGTATGGCCCACCGAGCCAGGAAGCGGCCTAACACAGGCGACGTGAACTGGAGACCTCCATCAGTCCTCAGTGTATGTATATTATGTATGCTGGATTATGTATTATGTATGTATATTATGTATGTGCTCCATTTATATTTATTCAGCCTAGCTAGCAGCGTGTGGCAATGTTGTTACCATATCCCACATGCTTAATTAATGTGCCTGGCGACGTATGGAAGCTGCTAATGTATCACTTGCCATACGTCGTCTATGGTAGTTGACCAAGAGCTTAGCTAGGGAGCAGTGCTACCCACCTCTGTGTACATACTCTTATCCAGTAAACCGAACCTACAAAACTATACAGGTGTTTGTGTTCTCTCCTGTATATAGAACTTATTACCCAGAACACCTAACATGGCGCAGTGCGTAGTTTTACTGGATTATTACGAGTGATTAGTGCAAGTTTGTGGAAAGCCGGCTTATGCGGCTTATGACTCCCGCCTTTGTGTCAACCCCGCGTCATCCCTCGAAGAATTTCGCAACTTTGAGCAGTGTCAGTGACAGTGATTTTCTGTGAAGTGTTAAGTGCATTGTGTGTTTCGTGCCATTCATGTGTGACCTTGTTCGAACGGATTTCCAAGGTATACGGCATGTTCTGGGCATTTGTGGGGTGTAGAGCTCAGCGCACCCTCCTCTGACCGTTTACAGAGAGCGACTGAGCTACTCCTGTCTCCACCCCCCTCCCTCACAGCGCCGCCTCCACCCCCCCTCACAGCTGGGGCGAGACGCTCTGCCCGGGACACACACACACACACACACATACATGTACTAACACTTGCTGACCGCGCGGCTTCATTATATATATTTTATATATATAACCTACTTATCTGTGTATTTAATTAAATTTTTTTTGTCTGAAATCTTGTTGATACGACGGGCTGACCGGTCAACACTGATTTAAGACACAGTACACAGATAAAGTAGTTATGTCTCATGCCTTACGTAGCCGTGGACCCAGCGCCTGGATGAGTCAAGCGGATGATAGTCCCCCAGAGATGGATGACCAGGCCGGCCACGACGCTCCAGCTCCCACAACATCGCGCAGCCCTTCACCTCAACATTCAGCGTTATCTCCAGAGATAATTGCCTTAATGAAGTTTATGAGAGATGAGAGACGCGAGGATGAAGCTCACAGACGTTTGGCGGATGAGCACAGAAGGCAAGCAGAGGCAGAACGAGACCACCAACGGAGAATGGAAGACAGTGCACGGTTTGAAGCCTTGATATCTCGCCTCACTGTTAACCAAGCCCCTGGCTCTAACACTGCCTCGGTACTGAATGGTTCAGATACCTCATCCATGCTTCCTTCACGCCCCCCAGCCCCACCTAAAGCAGCAGCTCAAACACCGCCCATCTTGGAGCCTGATGTAAATTTCCAGACTTTTCGCGAATGGCGGCGGCGGTGGACTGATTATGCTACAATGGTGGATCTCCAGAGTTTGTCACAGCCTAAACAACTCATCCAGCTGCGTATGTGCCTGTCCTTGGAAGTTCAGCGTGTCTTAGAACATACGTTGCAGGTACCCCCAACCTCTTCGCTGTCTGTAGAGGAGGTACTGGACGTTCTACAACGGCACATCAAAGGACAGCAGAATGAAGCTCTGCGCAGGAGGGAATTGTTTAGCTGCAGACAGATGGAGGGTGAGTCTTTTGACGCTTTTTATGTACGTCTTAAGAGAGCCTCGGAAGAGGTAGATATATGTTTAGGCCACCACCAGCAGTGCGAGGAGACCCAGTTGAAGCAGGTGATCCTGATGGGTGTTAAGGACGAGGAACTTGTCCAACGCCTCACCTCCCTCGACTCTTCCTCTTCTCTTCAGGATGTGTTGACGATATGTCGCTCCTATGAGGCTGCCAGGTGTGCCACCTCTGCCATCCGAGCTCCCCCTACAGCTGTACGCGCTGTGTCCCGGTACAAGAAGGACAAGAAGTCTGCTCCTACGCCTTCGCCCACCACGTCCACGCCCGGTTCATTTTGTAACAACTGTGGTAAGCAGCACGGAACACAGGTGTGTCCAGCTGCTCAGTCTACCTGCAACAGTTGTGACCGTATGGGCCACTGGTCGCTCACAGTGCGGTGCCCAGCTAAGTACGTACAGTGCAATGTGTGCGGTCGTCTGGGCCACTATGACAAGTGTTGCCCTACCCACGAACCCAAGGGACAGCGTCGGCGGAAGCTTCGGCGCCCTTCTACCAGTGAGGGCCGCCCACAGTCGCCAAATCAGAGGCACGACGACCCTGGACAAAGCCCGACCCATTTTAGGAGGGTGTACTCCTCGCATCCCAGGACCAAAGTCCCCCAGTACATCAGCGCCATCGTGACCTACGGCGGTGTGTCATCCCGTCTTCAGATGTTGCCCGACACCGGCGCTGATGCCACAGTCATCGGTCCCCAGCATTTGCGATGCTTGGGGCTCTCTCCAAGCGATCTAGGACCGCCTCCCGAGGACCTCTGCGTCACGGCAGATGGGTCACAGATGGCCCCAGCCCTGGGTTCACTCTATGCACATATCATCTTTGGCAACAGGTCGTGTCAGGCCTGGATTGACGTGCATAATGGTGTCCCGACTCCCCTTCTGTCCTACAGACATTGTCAAGAGTTGGCCATCATCTCCCAGGACTTCCCAACACCGATTCTCGAGGTAAATTACGCCAACAGGGTGCACGAAGGGAGCAGCAACTACCCTGCTGCCGCCCTACCCCTACCTCTGGCCAGTGACACCTCTCCTTCGGTAGTTGTCCCTGCTGCATCACGTCCCCACGCCTTGGCTCGCCTTCACGACAGTCACCGTGGAGCTGAGGCCACCAAACGACGTGCACGACAGACTGTGTTCCGGCCTGGCATCGACCCCGACATCTCCAATGCTGTCCAGGTGTGTAAGCCCCGCCACGTATTACAACCCAGCCAGCAGCAGGTACCCTTCATGAGTGACGACAACCCCACCCGCCCCTTTGAGTCTGTGTCGGCCGACTTTTTCTGTGTGTCAGGAAAGTCCTTCCTTGTTATCGTCGACCGTCTCTCTGGTTGGCCGGTTGTCATCAAGTGCGGTAATGACACGACGTCTGCCGCCACCATCAGCAAGTTCCGCCACTACTTCCGTGACGTGGGCGTTCCTGTACGCCTGCGAACCGACGGAGGGCCTCAGTTCACAAGCCGGGACTTTGCTGTGTTCCTTGACCGATGGGGAGTCCGGCATGTGTTGTCATCGCCCCATTACCCGCAGTCCAACGGCCACGCTGAGGCTGCTGTCAAATCCCTGAAGCACCTCATCCTTAAGGTGGCCCCTTCTGGGAACATTGACTGCGAGGCCTTCGACCGGGGTCTTCTTGAACTCCGCAACACACCTAACTACACCGGACGCTCCCCTGCTCACCCTCAATCCTTCTCCAAGGAGTGGCAGGCCAAGACAGAGGATTGTGATCGCCGAGCCGCCGAACGTGTTCAGGACGTCGTCGCCCGCTACAACGACCACGCCCGTTCTCTCCCCAGGTTGAGTGTCGGCACCCAAGTCCGTGTTCAGGACCCGACCTCCCTACGTTGGGACAAAGTAGGCGTAGTCATGGGTCTCGGTAGGTCACGGGACTACCAGGTGCGGTTACCCAGTGGTCGTGTGTGGTGGAGGAACCGCCGTTTTCTCCGCCCCGTAACAATGCCTTCTGCTGGCCCCGCCACCAGTGTTGAGTCCCATACCCTTCCCAGTGATGAAGTCCCTCGACGCTCAGAACGGATCCAGAAGAAAAGGTCCGCTCAAGACTTTGCTATGAGCGTATAGGGGGGAGGGAGGTGTATGTATATTATGTATGCTGGATTATGTATTATGTATGTATATTATGTATGTGCTCCATTTATATTTATTCAGCCTAGCTAGCAGCGTGTGGCAATGTTGTTACCATATCCCACATGCTTAATTAATGTGCCTGGCGACGTATGGAAGCTGCTAATGTATCACTTGCCATACGTCGTCTATGGTAGTTGACCAAGAGCTTAGCTAGGGAGCAGTGCTACCCACCTCTGTGTACATACTCTTATCCAGTAAACCGAACCTACAAAACTATACAGGTGTTTGTGTTCTCTCCTGTATATAGAACTTATTACCCAGAACACCTAACACTCAGGACAACAGACACGCAGAAGCGGCAGTCAAGACGGAAGGGACACCTAGACGAGGACGAATTTTCCCGTGAACTATTGGAACCGAGGAACACGCCCCAATCGCACCGAGGACAGGCTCCAACTCTGTGTCGTCAGTTACACCAATTCCGTAGCAAGGGATTCGAGTCCACTCGTCGCCCAGCACAGACACAAGTGCTGATCTCGGCTAGGCTGGGGACAGGGGGCACGGAGGAGATCTTCGTCAACGTCACGTACCCCTTAAACTTGTGGCGCCAGGCATCAAACTCCCGCAGTGAAGCCGAGGACGACAGGTGCGGGACGGATGCAGTGCCATTGGGAAACTTGGCCCTGTGTGGTGCACCGCTGCTGGCGGCGGCCCCGCTACTTGTCGTCGCTGTGCTGTGATGACTTGGCGCCTGCTGAGAGACCACATGCTCCAGGATTTGGCTCATGCGTTCTTCCCTACGCTGGGATTCTTCCTGGGCTTGCTTAGCCATCTCTGCCTGTTGTATCAGGAGCACCGTCAGCTGTTCCAGTTGCTTGGCCATCTTGAATATGTAGAAACAAGCCGCGTTAGACGAGCACTGGATCATCTCACTGCGCCATGATCAAGTTTTACTTGATTCCTGACGGCTCAATGAAACACAGTCTGTACAGATGCAGTTTACTGGGAGAGATCTGTACAGTGGTGCAGCAGGAAACAATCTGTCTCACACAGGGTAATACATGTGATCACGAAACCTCGTGCTATGTCTTATAAATACTCAGACATCCAACTTCATTCACACAGCTAGGTGATAGCACTCATGCACACGTCAATCACGCCACTAGAGGACAGCACTCATGCACACGCTCATTCACGCCACCCAGTGATTCACTCGCTCGGCTCATTCGCATTTCATAAACACCACACAATATTAACCAAAAGTGAATCATACAGACCTGGAATAAAACTTCGAAACTTCGAAGAGATAGTGAATCAAATAGGCGGCTATAAAATTGGGAGTATAATGGAAAATCGAGATAGCCGACCCTTAGACGAGAGAGGTCAGGATTAGATATTGGTGTGGGGAAAGTTTTGGGCCTTTATTGCTGCTCCAGGCAACCTTTGCTAATGTATGGAATTGTGTTGATATTGCGTGTCAGGAGGACATATGGATAACGTATAGATAATGTATATATGATTATGCTAAAATTGCATGAGATCATGAATTGGTTATGAGGAGATACGTATTGTCAGATTGTATGTTGAACTTTTTACACCCCTCGTGATACAATACAGGGAACTGGGAAGCAAGTTTTTCCCCCATGTTATCCTTTACCTGGCCAGGGAATGGAACAGCGGTGATGGTGGGAGTAGTGTTAGTAGTAGTAGTGGTGGTGGTAGTTGTAGTGGTGGTCGTAACCGGAGTGGTGGTGGTGGTCGAAGTAATAATGGTAGTATCAGTAGTAGTAGTAGTAGTAGTCACTGAATGCCGCATAGATCTGCGGCTCAACTAACTCAACACAGCTAGGGTAGCTACTTTTGTGTAATGATATTTAATTTTAAGGTAATAAAATGGCGGCGAAGATGCGGCTGTTGGGGGAGGCTGGAGGCCTCTGGCAACAAGTGCCAGAGAACATGAAAAGAAAAGTAGCTATAGCGCAGGAAGTGGCCAACTCAAAATGGTTATCTACGTTAACGATAAGGGCAAAAGGTTACATCCTTAATAAACAAAAATTCACAAATGCCATTGGTCTAAGGTACGGTAAGCCAGTAAAAGGTTGGCCCGTGTGCTGCTCATCTTATGACATCGACCACGCCAATAGTGTACAAGAAAGGGGCTTCGTATGCATGAGGCATGATGAAGTAAAGGATCTAACAACAAATCTTCTGAGGTGAAATCTGCCACGACGTCATGGTGCAACCGCCCCTCCTTCCATTGGACGGTGAGAACCTCGGTCACAGGACTTCAAACACATCTAACGAAGCCCGTGTGGACATCACTGGTCGAGGATTCTGAACGCTGGGACAGCGCGTCTTTTTTGACATAAGGATTTTTTATCCCATGGCTGCATGTCACCGCAAACTTGCTCTCGATGCTGCGCACAGGAGGAACGGGCATATGGGAAGAGAATTTAGAACGTGGATCAAGGCAGCTTCACTCCTCTGGTGTTCACAACCTCTGGCTGGATGGGACTAAGTGCAAGATGCTTCTACGCCAGACTCGCGGAGGTGTTATCTGAACGGAAGCAGCAGCCCAAAAGTTATGTTATAGCCTGGTTGAGATGTCGACTGTCCTTCTCTCTGCTTAGGTCTGCATTGCTTTGCCTCATGGGAACGAGAGCATCGGCCCCAAAGCCGACAACAGTTGCAGATATCGACTTTGAGGCAACAGTCAGTGAATGCCGCATAGATCTGCGGCTCAACCAACTCAACACAGCTAGGGTAGCTTCTTATGTATTAGGATAGTTAATTTTAAGGAAATAAAATTGTGGCAAAAGTGTGTCTATTGGGGGAGGCTGGAGGCCATTTAAAATAAAATAAAAAATAAAGTAGTAGTAGTAGTAGTAGTAGTAGTAGTTATTGGTGGGGATATACTCAGTTTGTGGGAGCGAGAATTTCACAGTGTGTCGATGAATATTGGATGTCACCTTGAGCATCGTCGCCGACGGCTCTTCTCATCCCTTACGGCATTAAACGCAAATATTGCGTGTGTTCACCGGCGATCTTCAAGTAAGCCTGTTAGTGCCAGTGTGTCGATAGGCCTACTTGGGTAGGGGTGACATCGCGACTCTCGACCCTATGGGGCCAAGTGCTCTGCGCTTGCGGTCGCCTCCCCCCCGCCCCCCACCTCAAGTAACGGCCACTTCATGTAGTGTCGGCTGACCAAGTGAGTATATATAACTAATACTACATCAGTGAGACCATAGAAATAGTGGTTATCTCTGCCAAGGATACATAAACAAGTGCTAGGTGTGACAATTCTTGCTCCCAGTGGATCATTCTGATGTGTGGATTGTCGCCCACATGGGGGGTAGCCAACACAACAGCGCGCGTGCGTATGCCCCTTCTACCCGGACACCGCAGGCCAGACCGTCACCTCTTTGCCCTTTACTCATAAGAACTAGTTTCTTCTTCTGTATGGGACCAAAGCAGAGGTCAGAGGTCGGAGGCGGAAATATCTGTCGCCCAAGGTGCTGTTCACTATGCCTGGTAACAGACATTGCTGCATTTGTGCTAGCCAGAACCAAAACTGCACAAATTGTGAATGTGCGAGAAACAATCGACCATGTGTGGATTGCAGAAAGGGAAAACATTGTCGGAACCCACGTCGCAGGAAGCCGACACAGGTGGCCACAGTGGATATCGCCAGGACCCAACCGCCCGATGATATCCTAAATGATAGCAGTGAGTCTACTCAACCCGAAAATGTAGCACTAATAAATGCTGCTCCCTTAGTAGCAGGTGTCCACGAGGAGAATGAGAGACAACCACCTCAGTAGAATGGCATGTCGATGGAAAATGCAGACATATGGGTCAAAGAAACCTACTTAGAAATTGTCAGGTGGTCGCCCGCTAACCTATTTGAACCACCCAAGTGTGCGGCCACCAAAGAAATGATTCGGGAGATGACTCGTCTCATGACTGATTACACTAAGGACCGCTTCCTCGCCCCTTTAGCTCTTCAAATACTGGCAATAATACTACATCTATTTTGTCAGAGAACACACACAAAGACTAAACACAAAGAAAATTCGGCAGCAATGAAGAGAAGATTGGCAATGTGGCAGACTGGGGCCCTTGCGGATCTCCTATGTGAAGCAAGAACACTACAGGAGAGACTAAAAAGTACAGGTGACGGAAAGCAAAACACCGATGACGTGGCAAGAAAATTTGGAAACAAAATGCGTGTGGGAAAAGTGTCTCTGGCGGTAAGATAGAGGAATCCTCTAGTGGGGTTATGAACAATAAACAGAGAGACATTAAAACTACTGAAAGATAAACATCCCCCTGCAAGTAATGAAGAAGGCATCAGGTTCGAGGGTGACTATATCCCACCAAACGCTGTCCTGTTCGAGAAAATAACAGGAGAGATGGTGTGGAAAAGGGCACTGAAAACTCGAGGAGGAGCCGGCCCTTCAGGTCTGGATGCAAACGGTTGGAGAGTCATCCTCAGCACAAACAAGTTTGGCCTTGTAGCAGGCGATCTCTACACTGCCATTGCCGTCCTTGCAAGAAAGTGGCATCATTTTGCCGCCATCACCTCCAGGCCCTGAGGGCCTGCCGCCTCATTCCACTGGAAAAGAATCCAGGATGTAGGCCTATAATGGTGGGGGAATTGCTGAGGCAGATCATCAGAAAATGCATAATGGAGGTGGTAAAGGATGATGTCAGGGCAGCAGCAAGGAACCTACAAGTGTGTGCTGGCCACCAGGCTGGCGGGGAAGCCGCCATTCACGCCATGAGATTGATATTTGAGCAGCGTGATTGTGAGGCCGTTCTCCTGGTGGATGCTTCAAATGCATTCAATATATTTAACCGCAAGGCCGCACTGCACAACATCAAGATCAAGTGTCCAAGCTTTGCAATGTATGTTGAAAACTCGTATAAGAATCCATCAGACCTCTATATAGTAAATAACAAGGCACTAAGAGGCGATACCATCCTACAGTCAACCGAGGGAACAACACAGGGGGACCCTGTTGCAATGGCAATGCACGCAATACGCCTATCAGTGCTCCAACACGAAATAAAATGTGAAACAACCGAGGTCAAACAAGTGGCGTACGCTGATGACCTTACAGGAGCAGGAAAAGTGGAGGACATCAAAAAGTGGTGGGACCTGGTAACATCGCGAGGTCCACAAATAGGGTACCACCCAAACGCTAGCAAGTCCTTCCTCATTGTGAAGCCAGAACATAATGAATGGGCAATGGAGGTGCTCGGTGGAAGTGAGGTTAAAATAACAAAGGACGGTCAAAGACACCTAGGTGCAGTAATTGGCACGACGGACTTCAAGACAGAGTACGTAGTGGAAAAAGTGAATGATTGGGTTAGGGAAATCCAAGCTCTGTCTGAGATTGCTAACACAGAGCCACATGCTGCTTTTGCAGCATTCACCCATGGAGTCAAGCATCATTGGAACTACCTGATGCGCACTGTCCCTGATATTAGACCCCTCCTCCACCCCCTTGAAGAAGCTATCAGCGTCAATTTCATTCCCAAATTAGTGAAACACCCCCACCTAACCCCAGCAGAAAGATCACTCCTGGCACTACCACCGAGACTGGGAGGAATGGGACTAACCAATCCAAAGAAGATTGCTGCCGCTGAGCATCAAAACTCAGTTAAGCTCACGGCAGCCCTCACGAACCACATAATACCTCACAACGCAACAGGGGAGGTGGATACCAGTGAAGTAAACAAGATTCGAAGGTCTATTACGACAGAAAGACAGCACAGCCAAAGTGACAAGCTGCAGCAACTATTGCTGCAAATACCAGAGAATTTGAAAAAAAATATAGCTATAGCGCAGGAGGTGGGCGCCTCGAACTGGTTAACTCCGTTACCGATAAGGGCAAATGGTTTCAGTCTCAATAAACAAGAATTTACGGATGCAATTGCTCTAAAGTACTGTTGGCCAGTAGAATGTTTGCCCTCCCAATGCGTGTGAGGCTCTTCCTATGACGTCGATCACGCCATGGTGTGCAAGAAAGGGGGCTTCATATGCATGAGGCATGACGAAGTAAGGGACCTCACAGCAAATATGCTGAAAGAAATCTGCCGGGATATCATGGTAGAACCGACCCTCCTTCCTTTGGACGGTGAGATCTTCCAAGATAGGACTTCAAACACAGCTAACAAACCCCGTGTTGACGTCAGTGCTCGAGGATTTTGGACGCCGGGACAGCGAGCTTTATTCGACATCAGGATTTTTTATCCCATGGCCACATGTCACTGTAACCTAGCTCTCGATGCTGCATGCAGGAGTAACGAGAACGACAAGATAAGGGCATATGGGGAGAGAATTCAAAACGTTGATCATGGCAGCTTCACTCCTCTAGTGTTCACAACCTCTGGTGGGATGGGACCAAGTGCAAGATGTTTCTACGCCAGACTCGCGGAGGTGATCTCCGAACAGAAGCAGCAGCCCAAAGTTTTGCTACAGCCTGGATGAGATGTCGACTGTCTTTCTCTCTCCTTCGATCGGCTTTGCTCTGCCTCAGGGGAACGAGAGCTTTTGCCCCAATGCCGACAACAGCTGCAGATATTGACTATGAAGCTACAGTCACTGATTGCCGCAGAGATCTGCGGCTCAACTAATTCTACACAGATAGGATAACTACTCTTGCATTATGATATTTAATATTAAGGTAATAAAATGATAAAATAGCGGCGAAGGTGTGGCTATTGGGGGGCTGGAGGCAAAAAAAAATAAAAATTTGTAGTAGTAATAGTAGTAGTATCCCTCCGAATGCTGTCCTGTTCGAGAAAATATGAGGTGGGATGTTGGGGAAAAAGGCACTGAAAACTCAGGGAGGGACCGGCCGGCCGTGTGTGTACCGGCGATCACCAGGCGAATTGTAAGTGTTTGGGGTGATGGTTGGTGATGCCAGTCACTCTATTGTAGGATAGGCCTACATTAGCAGGTACGGTCTCGCGACTCCCACCCCTGAAGCCAGTGATAGAAGTTCAACTATTCTATGCGCTCTGTAGCAGTCCACATGTAAACAGACACCCTGGAAAGTACCGGCCATCCTCCACACCCAACCTAGAAAGACTTTGTTACTACTGTATACTTACATCAGAGCGATCGTGGAAGTTTTGAGTATTCCTGCCATAGATATAAAAGAGCCAGGTGTGACAATTCCTGCTCCGAGCGTATAATTCCGATTTTGTATAGACAGTTACCCTCACACCCCGGGGGTGGCCTACACACCCACGCACGCACGTATGTGCGTACTACCCGGACACAGCAGGCCAACTTGACACCTCTTTGCCCTTTTCTCATAAGAACTATTTTCCTCCGTATGAGACCAAAGCAGCTGTCAGTGGCAGACATTCCTGTTGCCCGAAGGGTGGAGCATTATGCCGGGCAACTGTTTTGCGCCATCTGTGCTAGCCAGAACCAAAATTGCGCAAGCTGTGAAGGTGCGGGAAACAACAGCCGATGTGTGGGGTGCAGGAAGGGGAAGAATTGTCCGAATCCCCAGGGCAGGGAACCGTCACAGGAGGACGCAGTCGATATCACCCGGACACCACCACCCGATGATATCCTGAAAATGTAGTGCCAATATATGTTGCTTCAACATTACCAGATGTTCACGAGGTGAATGACAGATAGCCACCACAGTGGAATGGCATGTCGATGGAAAATGCGGATAAATGGTGTTAAAGAAAACCTACTCAGAAGTTGTCAGGTGATCGCCAGCTAAACTTTTTGAACCACCAAGATGTGCGGCCACGCAAGAAAAATGATTCGGGAGATGACTCGCCTCATAACCGAGTATACTTAGGACAGCTTCGTTGTCCCATTAGCTCTTCAAATACTGGTAATAATACCCCATCTATTCTGTCAGAGGACACACGCAAGGACAAATTGTAAAGAAAATGTGGCAGCAATGAAGAGAAGATTGACAATGTGAAAGTAAGGGGCACTTGGTGATCTCGAACGCGAAGCAGTACTACTGCAAGAGAGACTAAAATTCATAGGAGACGGAAAGCAAAAAACCGAGGATGCTGCCACATTGTTTGGAAAGAAGATGCGGGTGGGAAAAATGTTCTTGACGGTAAGATCTTTCACAGAGGAATCTTCCGGTATTGTTCTGTCAATAAACAGAGAGACATTACAACAAGTGAAGGAAAACCATCCCCCAGTAAGTGAAGAGGAAGGCATCAGGTTCCAGGGTGCCTATATCCCTCCAAATGCTATCATGTTCGAGAAAATAACAGGAGGGATGGTGTGGAAAAAAGCACTGAAAACACAGGGAAGGGTTGGCCCCTCAGGCCTGGATGCAGACGATTGGAGAGTCAACTTCAGCACTACCAAGTTTCATGCCGTAGCAAGTGATCTCTGCAATGCCAACACCGACCTTACAAGAAAGCTAGCAACCTCGTGCTGCCATCACCTTCATACTCTGACGGCCTGCCGCCTCATTCCCCTGGATAAGAATCCAGGGTGTAGGCCTATATGGGTGGAGGAAGTGCTGAGACGGATCATGGAAAATGCATAATGGAGGTGGTAAATTATATTGTCAGGGCAGCTGCAAGGAACTTGCAAGGATGTGCTGGCGACCAGGCTGGAGGGGAAGCTGCCCTTCCTGCCATGAAAAACATATTTGAGCACCATGATTGTGAGGCGACATTCCTGGTTGACGCTTCCAACGCATTCAACATAATCAACCGCAAAGCTATACTGCACAACAACAAGATCAAGTGTCCAAGCATTGCAATGTATGTTGAAAACACCTATAGGAACCCATCAGACCTCTATATAACAAGCTTCAACGCCCTAAGAGGAGATACCATCATACAGTCAACCAAGGGAACAATGCATGGGGACCCTGTCGCCATGGCAATGTACGCACTAGGACTATCCGTGTCCCAACATACAATAAATTTTGAAACAACCGCGGTCAAGCAAGTGGCTTAGGCTGACGATCTTACAGCAGCAGGAAAAGTGGGCGACATCAAAAAGTGGTGGGACCTGATAAAATCACGTGGTCCACAAATAAATTACCAACAAAATGCCAGCAAGTCTTTCCTCATTGTGAAACCAGAACATTATGAATGGGGAGTGAAGGTGTTTTTGTGGGAATGAGGTCTAAAGAACAAAGGAGGGCCAAAAACACCTACAGTAGGTGCGGTAATCGGCACGAAGGACTTCAAGACCGTGTACATAATGGGAAAGGTTAATCAGTGCGGCTTTTGCGGCATTCACCCACGGAGTCAAGCATCGCTGGAATTACCTAATGCGCACTACCTCTGATATCAGACCCCTCCTCCACCCTCTGGAAGAAGCCATCAGCATCAATTTTATTCCCAAATTATTGAAACACCTTCACTTAACCCCAGCAGAAAGTTCAATCCTTGCACCACCACCAAGACTGAGAGGAATGGGATTGACCAATCCAGAGGAGCTTGCTGCCACCGAAAATCAGAACTCAGTCAAGCTCACGGCAGCCCTCACGGAGCACACAATGGCTCAGAATGTAACAAGTGAGGTGGATACCAGCGAATTAAACAAGATTCGAAGGTCCATTATGAATGAACGACAGCACACCCAAAGTGATAAACTGCAGCAACTGATGCGGCAAGTGCCAGAGAACTTGAAAAGAACAGTAGCCATAGCGCAGGAGGTGGGCGCCTCGAACTGGCTAACAATGTCTGATAAGGGAAAAAGGTTTCAGGCTTAATAAACAAGAATTTAAAGATGCCATTGCTCTAAGGTACGATAGGCCAGTAGTAGATTTGCCCTCCTAATGCATGTGTGGCTCTTCCTATGACATTGACCACGCCATGGAGTGCAAGAAAGGGGGCTTCGTATGCTTGAGGCACGGCGAAGTAAGGGACCTCGCATCAAATATGTTGAAGGAAATTTGTCATGATGTAGGGGTAGAACCGGCCTTCCTTCCATTGGACGGTGAGAATTTCCATCGCAGGACTTCAAACACATCCAACAAACCCCATGTGGACGTCAGTGCTCGAGGATTCTGGACGCGGGGACAGCGAGCCATCTTTGACATAAGGATTTTCGATCCCATAGCCGCATGTCACCGTAACCTAGCTGTCAATGCTGCACACAGGAGGAATGAGAACGACAAGATAAGGAAATTTGGGGAGAGAATTCAGAATGTTGATTAAGGCAGCTTCACTCCTCTCGTGTTCGCAACTTCTGGTGGGATGGGACCAAGTGCAAGATGCTTCTTCGCCAGTCTCGCGGAGGTACTATCCGAACAGAAGCAGCAGCCCAGAAGTTATGTTACTGTCTGGATGAGATGTCGACTGTCCTTCTCTCTCCTTAGGTCTACTCTGCTCTGCCTCAAGGAAACGAGAGCATCGACCCCAAAGCCGACAAAAGTTGCAGATATTGACTATGAGGCAACAGTCACTGAATGCCGCACAAATCTACGGCTCAGCTAATTCAACACAGCTAGGGTAGCTATTTATGTATTAGGATATTCAATTTTAAGTTAATAAAATGACGGCGAAGGTTTGGCTATTTAGGGAGGCTGGAGGCCACGTTAAAAAATAAATAAATAAAAAATTAGTAGTAGTAGTGGTAGTGGTGGCGTGGCGTGGCGTGGGTGTCGTGGAACGTCCTCCCTGATCTACGGGGTTATTGGTGGCGATATACTCGTTGTGTGGGAGCGGAAATTTAACAATGTGTCGGTGAATATCGGATGTCACCCTAAGCATTGCCACCCAAGGCTTCTTCTCACCCCTTACGGCATAAATTGTAAATATTCCGTGTGTTCACCGGCGATCACCAAGCGAGTGGTGACCTGGCGACGCTGGGTCAGTGGAATAACGCGAGGCTCGGAGCCATGGCTTCACAAGCGGACGTTCTTGCCTAACTAATCTATTAACATTCTTTTCATCAGTTTTCGAATAGGTGGACGAGGGGCACAATTATGATGTGGTATATCTCGACTTTAGCAAAGCCTTCGACAGAGTCACCCACGAAAGACTAATTAGAAAGGTAGAAGCTCATGGCATCAAAGGTGACATCCTTAAATGGATTAGGGTGTGGTTACAGGACAGGAAACAGCGAGTGAGCATTAACCGCACTAAGTCCCATTGGAGCAACGTCACAAGTGGAGTTCCCCAAGGCTCAGTACTTGGACCATTAATATTTATTATATACATAAACGACATAGATATCGGCATTGACAGCAACAAAGTAAATTTGCTGATGACACTAAAATAGGACGTGTTATCAAATTTGACGAGGACTCGGCAAAACTACAGGAAGATCTAAACAAATTTTTCGAATGGTCTGAAAAATGGCAGATGAAATTCAACGTCGACAAATGTAAAGTACTCAGTATAGGAGATGTAAACAGGGAAACCAGATACCAGATGAACAACGATCCCATAGAGAAATCCGACTGCGAGAGAGATTTAGGAGTAATGATAAGTAGGAACCTTAAGCCAAGTAAACAATGTGTTTTTGCTCGTAACAAGGCTAATAAAGTACTTGGGTTCATACAAAGGAGTGTTAGTTACAAGACTAGCGAGGTCATCCTAAAACTGTATCTTGCTCTTGTGAGACCACACCTGGATTACTCAGTTCAGTTCTGGTCACCGTATTACAGAATGGATATAGAATCCTTGGAAAGAATTCAGAGGAGAATGACAAGACTAATCCCGGGCATTAGGAACCTTGAGTATAGAGACAGGTTAAAGCATCTTAATTTGCACTCCCTTGAGAGACGTAGAGCGAGGGGCGACCTGATAGAGGTGTATAAGTGGAAGGCAGGGCTAAACAAAGGGGACATTACAAAGGTACTCAAACTATCCAACCAGGAGCGAACTCGTAACAATGGTTTTAAATTAGACAAATTTAGATTTACGCGTGAAATAGGTAAACACTGGTTTGGAAACAGAGTAGTGGATGAATGGAACAAGTTACCAAATATCATCATTAACTCGAATACGCTGAATTGCTTCAAACATAGGTTGGATGCTCATATGAGCAATAGGGGTTGGGTGTAAACGGGACTGCCCAGTATGGGCCAATAGGCCCGCTGCAGTTTCCTCCATTCTTATGTTCTTATGTACTTTGACAGGGGTGGTCTCGAGACTCTCGCGCCTATGGGGCCGAGAGTGCTCCCATGCGGTCGCCTCCCGACCATAGTAGGACACTTCATGTAGGGTCTCGACGAACCAAGTGAGTATATATAACTGATATTACACCAGTGAAACCATATAAATAGTGGTTTTTTGTGCCAAGGATATATAAATAAGTGCTTGGTGTGACAAATTCTTGTCCATAGTGCATCATTACGACGTATGGATGGTCGCCCTTGGGGTGGGGGGTAGCCTACACACCCACGCGCGCACGTATGCCCCTACTACCTGGACACAGCAGTCCAGCTTGTCACCTCTCCGCCCTTCCCTCATGAGAACCAGTATTATCTTGTGCCTGGGACTAAATCAGATGTTCGGAGGCGAATGTAACTGTCGCGCAAGGTGCTGTTCTCTATGCCTGGTAACAATCATTGCTGCGTCTGTGCTAACCCGAACCAAAACTGCACAAATTGTGTTTGTGCGAGAAACAACCGACCATGTGTGGATTGCAAGAAGCGAGACCAGTATCGGAACCCACTTCGCAGGGAGCCGACACAGGTGGCCACAGTGGATATCGCTGGGACCCAACTACCTAATGATATCCGAAATGATAGCAGTGAGTCTACTCAACCCGAAAATGTAGAACTAATAAATGCTGCTCCCTTAGTAGCAGGTGTCCACGAGGAGAATGAGAGGAAACCACCTCAGTAGAATGGCATGTCGATGGAAAATGCAGACATATGGGTCAAAGAAACCTACTCAGAAATTGTCAAGTGGTCGCCCGCTAACTTATTTGAACCACCCAAGTGTGCGGCCACCAAAGAAATGATTCGGGAGATGACTCGCTTCATGACTGATTACACTCAGGGCCGCTTCCTCACCCCTCTAGCTCTTCAAATACTGGCAATAATACCACATCTATTTTGTCAGAGGACACACACAAAGGCTAAGCACAAACAAAATGTGGCAGCAATGAAGAGAAGATTGACAATGTGGCAGACTGGGGCCCTAGATGATCTCCTATGTGAAGCAAGAACACTGCAGGAGAGACTAAAAATTACGGGTGACGGAAAGCAAAACACCGATGACGTGGCAAGAAAATTTGGAAACAAAATGCGTGTGGAAAAAGTGTCTCTTGCGGTAAGATCTCTCAGAGAGGAATCCTCCGGTGGGATGATGCCAATAAACAGAGAGACATTAAAACTATTGAAAGAGAAACATCCCCCTGCAAGCGAAGACGAAGGCATCAGGTTCCAGGGGTGACTATATCCCACCAAATGCTGTCCTGTTCGAGAAAATAACAGGAGAGATGGTGTGGAAAAAGGCACTGAAGACTCGAGGAGGAGCCGGCCCTTCAGGTCTGGATGCAAACGGTTGGAGAGTCATCCTCAGCACAAACAAGTTTGGCCCTGTAGCAAGCGATCTCTGCACTGTCATTGCCGCCCTTGCAAGAAAGCTTGCATCCTCTTGCCGCCATCACCTCCAGGCCCTGACGGCCTGCCGCCTTATTCCTCTGGAAAAGAAACCATGATGTAGACCTATAGGGGTGGGGGAAGTGCTGCGGCGTATCATCGGAAAATGCATAATGGAGGTGGTAAAGGATGATGTCAGGGCAGCAGCAGAGAACCTACAAGTGTGTGCTGGCCACCAGGCTGGTGGGGAGGCTGCCATTCACGCCATGAGATTGATATTTGAGCAGCGTGATTGTGAGGCCGTTCTACTGGTGGATGCTTCAAAGGCATTCAACATACTTAACCGCAAGGCTGCACTGCACAACATCAAGATCAAGTGTCCAAGCTTTGCGATGTATGTTGAAAATTCGCATAGGAATCCATCAGACCTCTACATAGTAAACAACAAGGCTCTAAGAGGTGATACCATCTTACAGTCAACCGAGGGAACAACACAGGGGGACCCTGTTGCAATGGCAATGTATGCAATTGGCCTATCAATGCTCCAACAAGAAATAAAATTTGAAACAACTGGGGTCAAACAAGTGGCATACGCTGATGACCTTACAGGAGCAGGAAAAGTGGAGGACATCAAAAAGTGGTGGGACTTGGTAACATAGCGAGGTCCACAAATAGGGTACCACCCAAACGCCAGCAAGTCCTTCCTCATCGTGAAGCCAGAACATTATGAACGGGCATTGGAGGTTTTTGGCGGAAGTGAGGTCAAAATAACTAAGGACGGCCAAAGACATCTAGACACAGTAATTGGCACTACGGACTTAAAGACAGAGTACGTAGCGGGAAAGGTGAATGAGTGGGTTAGTGAAATCCAAGCTCTGTCTGAGATTGCTAACACAGAGCCACATGCGGCCTTTGCTGCATTCACCCATGGAGTCAAGCATCGTTGGAACTACCTGATGCGAACTATCCCTGATATCGGACCCCTCCTCCACACTCTGGAAGAAGCTCTCAGTGCCAAGTTCATTCCCAAATTAGTGAAACACCCTAACTTAACCCCAGCAGAAAGAGCACTTCTCGCACTTCCACCAAGACTGGGGGGGATGGGACTAATAAATCCAGAGGAGATTGCTGCCACTGAACATCAAAATTCACTTAAGCTCACGGCAGCCCTCACGGACCACATAATAGCCCAGAATGCAACAGGGGAAGTGGATACCAGTGAAGTAGATAAGATTCGTAGGTCCATTACGACAGATCGACAGCACTGCCAAAATGATAAGTTGCAGCAACTGTTGCTGCAGGTACCAGAAAATTTGAAAAAAAAAGTAGCTATAGCTCAGGAGGTGGGTGCCTCGAACTGGTTAACTACGTTACCGATAATGGCAAAGGGTTACAGTCTTAATAAACAAGAATTTACAGATGCCATTGCTCTAAGGTAAGGTCGGCCATTAAAGGTTTGCCCTCCCAATGCGTGTGTGGCTCTTCCTATGATGGCGATCACGCCATGGTGTGCAAGAGGGGGGGCTTCATATGCATGAGGCATGACGAGGTAAGGGATCTCACAGCAAATATGTTGAAGGAAATCTGCCGGGATGTCATGGTAGAACCGACCCTCCTTCCATTGGATGGTGAGATCTTCCAACACAGGACTTCAAACACATCTAACGAAGCCCGTGTGGACGTCAGTGCTCGAGGATTCTGGACGCGGGGACAGCGAGCTTTCTTCGACATCAGTATTTTTGATCCCTTGACGGCATGTCACCGTAACCTAGCTCTTGATGCTGCACATAGGAGGAACGAGAACGACAAGAGAAGGGCATATGGGAAGAGAATTCAAAATGTTGATCAAGGCTGCTTCACTCCTCTTGTGTTCACAACCTCTGGTGGGATGGGACCAAGTGCAAGATGTTTCTACGCCAGACTCGCGGAGTTGATCTCCAAATAGAAGCAGCAGCCCAGAAGTTTCGTTACAGCCTGGATGAGATGTCGACTGTCTTTCTCTCTCCTTCGGTCGGCTTTGCTCTGCCTCAGGAGAACGAGAGCTTCTGCCCCAACTCCGACAACTGCTGCAGATATTGACTACGAGGCTACTGTCACTGAATGCAGCATAGATCTGCGGCTCAACTAATTTAACACAGATAGGATAGCTACTTATGTATTAGGATATTTAATATTAAGGTAATTAAATGGTAGCGAAGGTGTGGCTGTTGGGGGAGGCTGGAGGCCACTCTTAAAAAAAAAAAAAAGTATTAGTAGTAGTAGTAGTATGGTGGTGGTGGCGGTGGTGGTGGTGGTACAGGTGGAGAAGGCCTGGCTCTGCTACTCTGCTCCACAAGATTTGTTACCTGATAAATCACGTTTATGACCACAGACCTGAATACAAAAGGCTTCATTAATCGCTGTGAAGAGGTCAGATGATGGTCCCTAGGAGAGGGCATTATACCAGCCGTGAACCCAATGACGTCGTAAAGTTCCCAGCGATAAAACACTTTTCCTTAAGCTTATTACCCGGAATGTTTCCACGTGTCTGGTGGATGACAATGTGTTCGCTATCGTGAAGGTCTATGGCTGGGTCAGGACAGTCGGCTTATTCATGATTCTAGCAAAAGTTGGAAAATTGCCCAGTTTCTCCATTTTTAATCATGATTTATATATCAGGTAATGATCACTGAGCATAATAAAGAAACTTCCCATACTGTATGACGCTGGTGCCAGCGGACACACACACACACACACACACACACACACACACACACACACACACACACACACACACACACACACACACGCACACACACACACTACTACTACTACATTGCTGTCACTCGGAATCGAATAAAACGATCACCCAGCTGTGATTAAATGATAAGAGTTATTAAGGATGTCACCTGAGGTGAGTAGAGAGGCTGCTACGGGACAGGCAGTGTCGCTCACAGATGTTGCACATGTGGATGGCTCCATCTAGTGCGGGAGGGGCGGCGGCAGAGTCTTTCCGGCGTTCAAGCTTGTCTGCCTCGGTTTGCAGTCGGGCTAACTCGAAAGAACTGACACCTCGTGTAGTGCTCCTCCAACCGTTACGGTAAGGAGTAATCGTCTCCCAGGTGAGGGGTCGATTTGGCACATTTTCAGGCTTGTCTTAAGACTATCCTTATACCTTTTCAGTTGCCCGCCAGCGTTGCTTTAACTTTTCGTTAGGTGTCTGTAAAGTAGCTGCTTTGGCTTGCTAAAGTTCACCCAGCATATAAAAAATCTGGGGACAAAGGTCTCTTCAAGAATTACCGCCCCATATCAGTCCTCCCAGCCTTGAGTAAGATATTGGAAAAGCTAGCATGTAGTAGACTAAACTCCTTCTGCAATGCCAATAACATCTTTACAGACTCCCAGTTTGGATTTAGAGCTAGAAGGTCGACTGAGAGTGCTCTGCTGTCCTTTACTATTGACACCTTAAATTCCTTTGATGACAGCCAGTTCACAGTCGGTATATTCTTGGACCTCTCTAAAGCCTTCGATACTGTCGACCATACCATCCTCCTTTCAAAGCTTGAACATTACGGCGTTAGGGACCTGTCCCACAATTGGTTTACCTCATATCTGTCCAACAGGATGCAGTATATCTGCTAATAATAATCACCAATCTTACTCCTCGATAATGTTGTATGGTGTCCCCCAAGGTTCCACTCTCGGTCCAGTACTGTTTTTGTTGTACATAAACGACATAGTTCATGCCAGTACACTCATAAAATACAACTTATTTGCAAATGATAGTAATCTCTATGCCAGCAACTCAGACCTCCATTCCTTGATAAAAACTATGAACACTGAATTGACTAAAGTCAGGACCTGGGTAATAGTTGATAAACTGACCTTAAACCTTGAGAAAACCCACTACACGATATTTCACAGAAGGAAAAACTTACCCCCAGACTTGGACCCCCTATACCTTGGTAATACAGTCCTCAAACGCGAACAAAATACTAAATTCCTTGGAGTTATTGTTCATGAGAAACTTAACTGGAGAAACCACATACAAGCCATTCACAGTAAAGTCAATAAACAGTGGGGTATCATACGTCACAGTCAACAGTCACTCACTCTCACAGCAATGAAAGAAATCTATCATGATCTTGTTTACCAACACCTGATGCACTGTCACACACCTTGGGGGGCCTCTGGCTCTTCAAAAACACAATCTCTGGTTACTGCACAAAAGAGAGTTGTACGGACAATGACTTACTTGAAAAAAACTAGATCACACAAACGAAAAATTTGCTATATTGAAAATGTTAAAATTCGAAGATATTAACACTTACTGCTGTGTCCTCTTTGTTTACAAATTTATCAATCACTTGCTTGACAATAATTATTTCCAGTTCCGGAAATATCAGAGATACAACTTAAGGCACCCAGAGCTACTTAGATCACCCCTCCATGTGCTCCTCTCAGTCCCAGACCTCCATAAAATATCATGGTGTGAAGGTGTGGAACAACTTACCCCACCCATCCGACCAAAGACTATGCTCCCTTCCTTTAAATCATCTCTTAAGAAATATCTATTGTCTAAGTATTAATATATCTTGTAACACCTACTGTATTTGCAGTACCCGCTTTTATTGTACCATCAAACCGTTTAATCGGAAATTATCATGTAAATAGAAAAGTAATTACCATTGCAATAAACATAATTGCCAACTAGACATAATCCTGACAGCTCTGTCCTCTTGTTCAACCTTATTACTGTACAACCCATATTGTACTGCTCCCCCATTATATTTATGTTTTTCAATTCCACTGTAATTTGTGTATATAAAAAATAAAATAAAAATCAACTTAAAAAATAAAAATAAATTAATAAAATAAATAAATATTAAAGTGATAACCGTGGTAATATTGTGAGATGTTCTTATTACCACCATGCTATTGTACTATTCCAGATGATACTAAATGTTACATAATACTTCCTTGAGATAAATGCATAGTATATATCAGGTGCCTGAAAGAGAACTCAGGTTCTCACCTGGCTCAGACATGTTAATATTGTTATTATTATTCACTCTGTATCTGTGTTTTTCTGGCTAAATAAACTGTTTCAATTCAATTCAATTCAATTCAACTATCGTCCATGCGGGTAACATGGTCAGTCCAACGTACTTGTTCATGGATAATGGTAGCCTTGATGCTCCTACAGTTGATGTCAGCGAGAATACTGTTATTTGTTCTTTTGTCTTCCCAGAGAACTCGGAGGATAGAACGGAGACTACATTGGTGAAAGTTTTAAAGTGCCTTGAGGTGCCTCCTTTATGTGACCCATGTCTCACTGCCATATAATAGGGTGGGAAGGACCACTGCTCGATATACGTGCAAATTTGTAGATAATTTTAGCTCCCTACAGCCCACCCGGGCACATATCATTTTTAATGACCCACATCAAGGCCTGGGGCGAAAAAATAAGAAAATAATAATAATAATAATTATAATGATGATAATAATAATAATAATAATAATAATAATAATAATAATAATAATAATAATAATAATAATAATAATAATAATAATAATAATAATAATAATAATAATAATAATATTAATAATAATAATATTAATAATAATAATAATAATAATAATAATAATAAAATTATTATAAATATATAAAAATAAATACCAATTATAATAAAAGAAAATATTAATAATAACAAATTTTAAAAATTAATAATAATAATAATAATAATAATAATAATAATAATAATAATAATAATAATAATAATAATAAAGTCATAAATAAATACAAAATGGAAAAAAAAACAATATCAAGAGTGAGAAATATATGTTGTGTTGTCAAAGTAAGAGAAACAATTGAAACCCTGCAACTGTGTGTAAATGAGGCAGAAAGTCAGATCAGCAACCTGGGACTCGGTCACAATTTTTGTGATGCCAAATGGCAGCAGGGTCTACCATTAGAGAATACATTATGCTTCCAGTATCTTCCGAGGCGGTAGTACCTCCCTGTTTATTCGCTACCTTCTACCTACTACCTATTACGGAGTCTGCCAAAGGCTTGAGATGCAATTCTGATCCGATGTTGAATCTCTTCACCGATGTTTGTGGTGGTGGACAGGTGGGAGCCACGATACTGAAAGTGGGTAACATTAGAGAGGGTAGTATAGTTAAGCTAGTTGGATGGTGGAGGTGTGGCTAAACCAGGGGAAGGCTGAAAGAGAATCTGAGTCTTACGTACATTCATCTCAAGGCCAAAGTGTGCATACGCATCTGCATAGGGGTTCAGGATCTCCTGTAGGTCGCGTTCAGTGTGAGTGAAAAGGGTGAGGTCGTCTGCACACTGAAGTTGAGTATAAGAAGCTGCCATCACCTTTGTTCCTGCCTGGAGTCGTCTTATGTTAAAAAGACCCTTCATCCGGTACTGGATGTCCACCCCGACGGCAAAATTGGCACTGGCATGAGTGAGGAAAACAGCCAAGAAAATGGAAAAATTAGTTCATGCCAGAAATCATCCTTGATTTACCCACGTTTGGAGTGGGAAGAACTCAGACTGAGTGCCATTATAGAGGACACTGCCGTTCATGACATCGTGGAGTTGCCTCACAATGGCAATGAATTTTGGTGGGTAGCCAACACGGCAGAGGGTCCGGCCAGAGGGCTTCCCTGTTGACAGAGTCGAAGGCCTTGGTCACGAAGCTGTTCTCTACACTTTTTCTGTATCTGTCGGGCAGCAAAGATCATGTCAGTGGTCCACTTGATGGTCTAAAGTCACACTGAGAGCATGCTTCCCTGTTGGGCGCTGTAAACGCTTCTGCGCTTCACCTTACACAAGGATGTAAGGGGGTGCCCAATAAATAATAAAACAAAAACAAATTCTGGGAGGAAATTTTCTGCCTCAGAAAGAAGTCTGTTTAGGAGGACTCGGCCGATAATTTTGCCAGCAGCGAGATCCCGCAGTAGTTTCCACAGTCTGACATGTCTCCCTTTTTTCTTATAAATATTGACGATGGAGGCATTTTAAGAGCTTGGGGGATTTCCTCCTTTTCCCATATATTTTCAAGGAGAAAGTTGAGATGGCTGGGATTTCATCAGGCCGTGAGGCTTTGTTATTTTTCATCCGTTTGATGGCAGTAGCTACCTCATCTAGGGATGGAGGATAAATGAGATGGGTCAGCTCTGGATGCTGAGGGACCTCCTGGATAGTCACGACATCCACATCGGTGTTTCGGATGAGCAGCGAATGGTAGTGCTCTTTCCAGTACTGAAGGATGCCTTCTTCATCTTTAATTAGGGAGTTACCGTCGGATGAGCGAAGGGGGCTGTGCCATGAGTGATTGGCCCATAAAATGTTATAGTGGAATTGAAAAATTCATGCATATTGTGTTGATCTGCAAGTTTTTTGCATTTCACATGCTTTATTTTTAAACCAGCCATTCTTTAATAGGCGAAGATCGCGCTGGGCCGCCACTTTCTTCTTATGAAAGGTATCAGCTTTGGTCTGAGACTGAGGGTTGCAAAGCAAGTCAATTAAAGCAGCACGCTTATCATCGACGAGTACATTGATTTCCGGGTCATTTTCATCAAACCAGTCCTGGTGTATTCTTTCGATCTAGCCGAGGACCTCTCTGCAGATTTTTTGTCATGATAGTGTCGAGAATACCCCATTCGGCACTGGGATTTGGGTTGTTTGATGACAGTTTGTTTATCAGCCCATGTTCGAGCTGCTCTCTGAAAGCATGTGCTACCACTGGACCCTCTAGACCAGAGATGCCGCCAAAGCCATACTGACTATGGAATGAGCGTTTAGGGAACAAGCACGGAGAATGATACACAGGAAGTGGGGAACACAGGGAGTGGGGTCAGTTTTCTTTCTGTCTTTTTAATAACACCAGTAGGAGACGGTAGGACTACTTTATAATTATGAATTAATTATCAATGAAATTTGTCTTTTGTAATTATGTTCTTTTGTTCTTATTTTCACATTTCTATTATTCAAATGAAGTCAAATAACATGTATCTTACACCAGATTTATTTAGATTTGAATGTAATTGTTTTCATTTGACATCCATGCCAGACCGATGATTGGCTACTGTCAATTAGACATGCTGTATCCAATCAACTGGAGTGAAAACATTTAAATTCAGATCTAAGGAAATCAATTTTGTTCCAATTTGTTCTTAAGGAGAACGAGTCATCTGGTTTTTTTTTCTTCTTTCAATTTTGTTGGGAGGGAACATAGAAAACACAATATAATTCACATTTCATTTATTTTATACATAAATACAATATGTAAATGGTAACAATACAATCATCAAAATTACAATAACAAAGAAACATACATAAATACCTTTGCCTATTCAACATTTCCAAGGCTATCTAACATCGCTTGTGTAGGTTTGAATTTGTATCAGCATTCTTGATCTTTGACTCGCTCAGACACAACAGTTAATGTTTGAAGCGCTGGTATTAACAATCTATTTCGGGTATCTGTTTTAATTAGGTTAAGTTTTGAGAACAATCTCTCAGTGGCGGTATTGGATGTTGGCAATGCTACATAGTTAGAGCATTGTGAACTAGGCCTATACGATATTAAATATAATTTACCGAATTAATATGGACGCGAATCATGAAATTTAATGACATTATTAAATTTGAAATTTTTATAGATCGTTTCTCAGTTTAAATATGTTACGTATGTCCCAACAATGTCAATAGTTATGAGAGAAAATATGTCACGTAGGCCCAGGCTGCCGCCTTGGGAAAGCACGAGGCTGGCCTGTCCTGAGTGAGACGACAGCATTTGAACAGACAGGGCGGTCTGAGCTTTGGTCCAGGAAAATCGTTCATGTGGTCTGGTCTCCGCGCGCACATGTCTCCAGTGTAGCAAGTAAGTTTTATTCGATCTTAGACAGGGTTTAGATAGGGCGGTAATAGAAGTTAACAATAGCTAACAGAGAGTTCATTGCAGGGTTTCGGCAGAACCCACATGACTGCTGTTGATGACTGCCATTTGACGACTGCTGTTGATGATTGATGATTAGCGATTGTCGCCGTTGGACCCATCAGTTTAGGCTTGTCACTGGTTAGCTGGGTTAACAAGGGATCTCTGGAGTGAAACCAGCTGTCTGGGTGCACAGCTAACGACGTGGGACCATCGTCTATCCCTGCCTGCTGATCGTTTCGGGTCATCAGCGCTCCTCTACCTCGGCTCACAATATCACATATCTTCAAGCAGTAAGTGAAAACCTTTTACTACGGGAAGCTAAGGCTTCTCTCAACTGAACAAGGTCTGATTGGCTCACTCCCTTCCGTTTCATGGATGTACTAAGTGTAAAATGAGGCCAGCCGAGTGAATGAATGGTCACACACTAAGACCAGGAGTCTAGTGGAAGTTAGAGGTACATTTTCCAAGGTTGCAGAGGGCTTGTTTGTGCTTTAAACTATGGGTGCCTCTTAGTTGTGCCGTAAAAAACTATGGGTGAATGTGGAATCTATGTGTTAGGAAGAAGCATGGTTTACAGGTATTGGTGGACTCAGTAACTTCTTAATATGGTGATAATATTTTTTCAGTGACTGATATTGTCTTGCAGTGTGTAGTTAATATTTCTTAAATAATTTTGATAGTATTGATTTTTAATGTTTGTGTCACTAATTGATGCCGGAGAATGAGGGAACTGTTTTTCAGATGAGGTTCCTTTAATGCAGTTTATATTTCTTTATAATTTCTTATTTTTTATATCATTTACTCAGGGAGTGATATTATTTTGTTGAAAACCCTTAAGGCCTGCATCTGTTGATAACATAATTTTATTGAGTGCCCTTAAGGCCTATTCATGGTGGAGTTAATAATTTCTTATTTTTTATGCCATTTTCTCAGTGATTGATATTATTTTGTTGAAAACCCTTAAGGACTGCATCTGTTGGAAACATAATTTCATTGAGTGCCCTTAAGGCCTATTCATGGTGGAGTTAATAATTTCTTATATTTTATACCACTTTCTCAGTGATTGATATCATTTTGTTGAAAGCCCTTAAGGCCTGTTCATGTGTGCATACAACATATTCTTAATACTTTGAATTTATTATTGTCCAATGAGGCATTTTCTGAGTTTCTAATAATTTCAATATCATGTATAACTTTTATTCCCCAGAGTAGTGTTTTAAGTTCAGGTTAAGAGGTGCACATATGTTGGTGAACCATTATTTGATTGTGTCTGTAGTGTTGGAGGGAATAGAATTGTCTAAATTTTACAGTGCGTCTCATTCACTCCAATCACAGATGCTATCCTTCCACGGGTCACGGAGAATTCATTTTTGTTAGTAAATTTAAATGTTTTTTGTGCTGGTTCGGGTTTTTTCTCCAAGGGGCTCTTCCACTGCAATTTCCATCTAATAATATTTAATAAACCCCAAGTCAAGTGAGAAATTAATTCCATTAATTCCGACCGGTTACACAGGGTGACCTTACTAAACATGAGGTCAGGTTAAAACATGACATCCACTAATCCGCACAGCAACACCACCACACACGCAATGGAACTTAAGAGAAAGGGCGACTTGACTAGTCAAGTTAAGTCAGGAAAAAAAATATATATATACAGGGAAAAGGGAAACAATGGAGCACCTTAGCTTTCGTCTTTATTTAAGACATCTTGAGATGCAACTGAAGATGTCTTGAATAAAAACGAAAGCTAAGGTGTTCCATTGTTTCCCTTTTCCCTGTGTGATTTTATCAAGATTTATCTTATCCACGTTTTCATTGTGGATCTACATGATATATATATATATATATATATATATATATATATAGATATATATATATATATATATATATATATATATATATATATATATATATATATATATATATATATATATATATATATATATATATATATATATATATATATATATATATATATGTAACCGGTCAGAATATACTGGACTTTAATTTCTCACTTGACTTGGGGTTTATTAAAGATTATTAGATGGTAATGCAGTGGAAGCGCCCCTTTGAGAAAAATCCCGAACCAGCACAAGAACACTTAAATCTACTAAACAAAATGAATTGTCGTGAAAGTTATACATGATATAGAAATTATTAGAAACTCAGGCAACAATAAATTTGAAGTATTAAGAAATGTTGCTTGCACACATGAAACAGGCCTTAAGGGCTTTCACAAAATAATATCAGTCTGAGAAATGGTATTAACTACACCCGTAATAAGGGAGATAAAATGTTCCTCTAGGTATCTCCTAGAGACCTAGACTCACGGTCTCAGTGTGTGACCATTAATTTACTCAGGTAGCCTCAGTGTACTCCCAGTGCGTCCATAAAGCGGAAGGGAGTGAGCCAATCAGACCTTGTACAGTTGAGAGAAGCTTTAGCTTCCCGTTAGCAAGAGGGTTTCACTAAGCTGCTCGGGACGTGTGGTGTTGTGGGCCGAGGGAGAGGAGAGTTGCTGACCCACTATCGTCCCGACGCCAGCTGGGCACCCAGACGGCTAGATTCCCTCAAGAGATCCTTTGGTACCCCGCTAAACAGTGACAGGCCTACTCTGATCGGTCCAATGGCGACAATCGCCACCCTCAATCATCAACGGCAGTCTCAAACGGCAGTCAATCTCTCGCAGTCAAACTCCGGTCAACTCCGGTCAAGTGGGTTCTGACGGAAACCCTGAAATGAACTCACTGTTAGCTCTAGTTAACTTTACCACTGCCCTATCTAAACCCTGTCTGAGATTGAATGAGACTTACTTGTTATACTGCAATAGCGCAGCACAGGTGACTAGGCCACGTGACTATTTCTGTGACGGACGCGCAGGGACGTCTTGTATGTCTGAATGCTTCTCCGTGACTCAGGGAGGGCCCGCGTCGCGTCTCTCAAGGCGTTAGCTTAGGCCTACGTGACATATTTTCCGCCTAACTAATAACTCCTTGGGACACCCGTAACATTATTCAGACTGATAAACGATCTATAATAATTTCAAATTCAATAATAGTCCCTTACTTCATGAATCGCATCATTATTAATTCGGTAAATTACATTTAATATCATATAGGCCTAGTTCCACCATCTCTCGCTATGAGCAGGAAGCGCTCTCTTCCCTCCCACGACCTTGAACGCTCAGTGTTGCCAATGGCGGGGCATTCGAAATTACTCTGAAATTTCTGAATATTACATATATATATATATATATATATATATATATATATATATATATATATATATATATATATATATATATATATATATATATATCGTGTACATTTATTAGTTCTTTTACTCAGAAATATACATTTATTTTAATAATAAAATTTTATTCTTCGATGACGCCCACATGTTTGAATATGTAACATAAAATAAGGTATTAAATAAAACAGCCATATTAATATATTACAATAATATTTATTAAAATTTGAATGTAGAATAAAGCTTATTTTGATTTGTAGAGTTTATGAAGAATGGGCGTAGAATGTTTCTAGATAAAACGTGGCCTTATGGTGACTAACTGGCAACTAAAAGCCCACGTTACTTGCCAAAGGTCACTAGAGGACTACAATTCGGCAACGCTGCTCCAGAGGCTTAGTGTTAAAACTTCTTCTGGAGACTTTTTGCTTTTGCGGTTTTGTGGAAACGTAAAGGGTGAGTGCTTCGATCTGACGAGCCAATGAACAGAGTGTGCAGTGGTCTGACCCTCGCATGGCTTGCATGGCTCGGGTGATAAGTTCATCTCGGCGAGCTTTCTATGACAATGATATAGTCAATGAGATGGGTGTTGCCACGAACCCTTGAATTTGTCAGCCTGCCTAAACAAGGTATTGGTGATAATGAGGTTGTGTGCAGCACACTTGCTGAGGAGGAATAGGCCGTTCGGATTACACTTGGCTGGTTTGATCTCTATGATTCCCTGCCAAATGTCAGCATCTCTGCCAACTCTGTCACTGAAGTCACCTAGGAGCACAACCTTATCTTCTCTGTGGATAGAGGTCAGCACTCTGTCAAAGTCGGCGTAAAAGACCTTGATGTCATCCTCTGCATCTAGTGTTGGGGCGTATGCACTAATGAAAAAGGCATGATGGGAGTGATTCACTGGGACTCTGAGTGTCATGAGGTGCTCGTTGATCCCAACAGGCATTTCATTTAGCCTGTGTACGATGCGTTGGCGGATGGCAAAGCCAACTTCATAAATGCGGCTTCTCTCCACAGCAGGCTTACACTTTCAAAAGAAGGTATAGCCAGACCCCTGTTCTGTGAGTCGACCCTCATCTGGGAGCCGGGACTCACTAATGGCTGTTATGTCGATGTTATTCCACAGGGGCGGGGTTTTTTTTCAGAATGCTCATTTGTACCAGTACCCAGAAGGGTACTGATATTCCATGCAGCAAGCATAAGAGGTTGTATAGTTCGTGTTTGTTTTGATCTGTAATTATGAATGAGTTTTCGACGGCATAAGGATGACCTTACTGGGTGTACAGTAGTTGCCCAGTCAGGTTGGTTCTTCAGGCAGGCTATGTTTAGGGAACCTTTTCTAGTCCCCTCTCCATATGGGTGACCAGGGTGGCTCCTCGAAAGAACTGCTCAGTCGCACAGACAGGACCGGATTGCACTGCTGCCTAGATCCCAGTGCATAAACGGCCATCTTATCTGTGCTGCCCATCTACAGAGTTGTGACTAGAGACTCCCAGCAGTCATCTCTGTCTGTCCTCGTCTCCACACGTCCGTACCCATAAGGCTTTTGGGGTATAGGGGTTTAGAAGATGATGAGGAATCTGATGAGCTGAATGATGGCTGCACGTAATTTGATTTATGTGGTGACACAGGAGCACAGGCTGCAGCTACGCATCCTGGATCTCCCTTTTCCTGATCTAGTAGTACAAGTGTTGCAATGACTGGGAGAGAGAGAGTTGCAATGGACTGCCGATAACCCAGTTTGTTGGGCTTAGCCTTAGTCGTCTGTCCATCAGGTATTGCCTTCATCCGCCGGTGTAGTCGTTGCGTTCCCGTGGTGGTTATATCTTCCGCCTATACCGCCGTTGGGGTCTTATTGGAGCTCTGTAAGCATGTCTGCCTGATGTGGGGGTCCACACCTGTAGTCTTGCACCTACCAAGGTTAATCAGTAAGGCAGCGGTACAGTGATTGGTAGGCGACAGGATGTGTCCACATGCCAGTGGGCCTATGCGCCATCCCTCTGAGGCCCACCCCTACTCCGATATCCCCTGCTGATTTAGCCTGGGCTCACGAGGCACCCATTTACCGTGTGTTGCCACGAGGAGGCACAGCAGGAGTCTTGATGGTGAAAAGGCTGTGTACTGGCAGGGGAAGACTTATGCAAGTTGCTTCCCTGTTCGCCATACGGGCTATCCAACAGCGGTAACTGAAAGCGAGAGGAAGCAATCAGTGCTTGTGCACTAACTTGATACTGCCACAGTAGAAGCATTACTCGCCCCTGTGCACACACACACACACCCACACAGTTAACCAGTGTGTTCACTCCCTACCAATCTTACTTTTACACTATTGAACGACCCCCCCTCCCCCACCCCTTTTTATTATATAGCACATTTGTACCATTTATGCTACTGGCATATTGTTTGTCAATCAAGTGACCCATTCCCAAATTATATAACTATATATTTTCAGCCTTTTGGCTGCCATTTGTACAAAGAAAAAAATTAACTTAGTGATACTTGTATACAGGCAAAAAGTTACTTAGTGATACTTGTATACAGATAAAATCTTACTTAGGGTTACTTGTATACGGAAAAAAGGTTACTTTTTGTTACTTGTATAGAGATAAAATGTAACTTCGTGATATTTGTATACCGATAAAAAATAATTTAGTGTTACTTGTATACAGATAAAAAGTTACTTAGTGATCCTCGTATATACACAAATGTACTTAACGCATCCAGTACGACGTTATTACCCTGATTATAAACAATTAATACACTGATGAAGATAGAGAGAACAATAATAAAAAAGTTCAAGTAGTGTCTTAATATCTTACTGTATTGTCCGATATCTAGAGTTATTTACATTATTATGCTTTTACCTGTGGAACCGTATTATCGATCAAGATTCTATTTTTTTCTGTTTTTGTATTTCTTGACGGGTGTTTGTACGTCTGTTTGTATAATTAAGTGAATCAGCAGGTATATGCGGTTGGCGTGTACCAGGGTGAGCGATGTCGTCCAGCTAATCTCACCCCTTAGCTCTCTTCTATAACATTCCTGTCGAAAGCCAAATGTATTTATTGCCAACACATTTCTTTCTGGGATCAGCAGTGACATAAGCAAGTTTGCGGATGACACCAAAATAGGGCTGCAAATTAATTCAGGGCAGGATGCAAATGCATTACAGGAGGATCTAAATAAACTGCAGGGGTGGTCTGAAAAATGGCAAATGAAATTCAACACCAGCAAGTGCAGCGTACTTAATATTGGAAGAACAAATACTTATAATGTATACAGCCTTAACAACATCAACCTAGAGAAATCGACTTGTGAAAGAGACCTAGGGGTACTTGTAAGCCCGGACCTACGGCCTAGAAAACAGTGCGTTAATGTTCGAAATAAGGCAAACAGAGTATTGGGTTTTATATCTAGAAGTGTAAGTAACAAGAGTGCAGAGGTCTTATTGCAACTATATCTTGCGCTAGTTAGGCCGCACCTCGATTATGCGGTTCAGTTCTGGTGCCCCTATTATAGAATGGATATAAATTCACTAGAGTCGGTGCAGCGAAGAATGACAAAAATGATTCCGGGAATTAGAAACCTTCCATATCAGGATAGGTTAAAGAAACTTAACTTGCATTCCCTAGAAAGACGAAGAGTGCGGGGAGATATGATAGAAGTATTTAAGTGGGTGAAAGGAATCAATAAAGGGGATATAGATAAAGTTCTTATAATATCCGAGCAGGATAGGACTCGGAGCAACGGATTCAAGTTGGATAAGTCTAGGTTTAGGAGAGAGATAGGAAGAAACTGGTTCACAAATAGGATGGTGGACGAGTGGAACAAGCTTAGCAACTTTGTAGTAAGTGCGGGATCTCTGGAAAGTTTCAAAAGGAGGCTAGATAGATTCATGGATGATAGAGAGTGGTAGTAACTCTCGAAAGGAGCTGCCATGCACAGGCCAACCGGCCTATTGCAGACTCCTTATTTTCTTATGTTTTCTTATGTTCTTATTCCAGCATCCGTCTTCGTCCATTCATACTCACCTTTTTCTTAGTCTATTGTTATAATATCGTAGCGTGAGTCTAACCTCGACCCCAGAGGTGTTCTAATCCAAACACTCCACTAGCTACTGCACAGTCTGCCAATGAATACACAATAAGGAAACCCTTTAACACCCTCCTCAGTATTTGATGAGAGGGGAATCCGAAATAATCTAGATAAAATTAAATCATCGCAAGGTGTTCTGTGGCTATCGCCTTGACAGGTTAAAAACCTCTCTATCATCTTTTATTTCTCGTATCTCGTGATAGCGGAACTTCCCTCCTCTTCTTAGCACCTCCTCATTTTATAAACTTCAACTGCTAGGGCGGCCCAGGTACATCCTCACACCCGGGATCAATATTAGACTTTCTGGAAGAAGCGTCATAACTAATGCCTATGATTCATAAGCTCGGTACAGTGTCACTTCCCTCGACTATTTCCCTACAATTTTACTATATAGAGGTAGACAGTAAAAGGTGATAAAAATATAATATACTGATAGCTAAACTCTTATTAATCAGACCACGAAGAAATAAAAGAAAGTGATAAGTTAATCACAAATATTTAAACAAATAGAAAATAAGCTAACAAATAAGTGATAAATACTTTAAATTACTTAATAGCATAAAGACACGAACAAACACAATATTCCTTACACATACACACGAAAAAAGAGGTACTAACAATGGTCTTACTCACAGGACGAGAAGAACCAAATCCTGACGACCAACTGCTGGCTGACGCAGATCTGGACGGATGCTCACCTCACCTGGAATGCCTCAGACTTCGGCGGCATTCAGGTCATCAGAGTACCTTACCAGAGAGTGTGGAAACCAGATATCATACTCTACAACAAGTGAGGCCATACTCTTCTTTCTTTTTTTCTCTCTCCCTTCTTCTTCTTCGTCTTCTCCTTCTTCTTTGTTTCTTCTTCTTCATCTGTTCCTTCATCTACTCTTTCCCTCTCCCACTGTTAATATGTCGTGAAGAATTTTGTTAATGTAAAATTTCCCCTATCATTTAATTTGCTGATGTCATTATCGTGTGCGTGTGTGTATGTGTGTGTGTGTGTTTTGTAATGGTCAACATGCTAGCTTTGCAAGCTAGTCGACCCGGGTTCGATTCCTGTGCAAGCTGGAACTAGAGCAGGTTTCTTTACGCGATTTGCATCTGTCTACCCAACAGTAATTGGGAACCTGGATGTTAATCGATTCTCGGATCGTATTCCGGGTAAATGGTTAGCCAGTGCAGTTAACGAGATGTACGGTATTCTCGGACTATTCTTTGACACTGGGTCATGCATCTCGTCAACTTAGAGTATGGTTGATGTGTTGGCGACAACTTCAACACCTTAAGGCAAACAGAGTATTAGGTTTTACATCTAGAAGTGTAAATAATAAGAGTGTGGAGGTCATATTGCAACTATATCTTGCGCTAGTTAGGCCGCACCTCGATTCTGGTGCCCTAATTATAGAATGGATATCAATTCACTGGAGTCGGTGCAGCGAAGAATGACACAAATGATTCAGGGACTTAGAAATCTTCCATATCAAGTTGGATTAAAGAAACTAAACGTGCATTCCCTACAAAGACGAAGAGTGCGGGGAGATATGATACAATTATTTAAGTGGGTGAAGGAATCAATAAAGGAGATATACTGTAGATAAAGCTCACATAATACCCCAGCAGGATAGGACTCGTAGCAATGGATTTAAGTTGGATAAGTTTAGTTTTAAGAAGGAGATAGGAAGGAACTGGTTCACAAATAGGGTGGTAGACGAGTGGAACAAGCTTAGCAACTTTGTAGTAAGTGCTTGGACGCTGGAAAGTTTTAAAAGGAGGTTAGATAGATTCAAGGATGATAGAGAGTGATAGTGACTCTCGACAGGAGCTGCCAGGCACAGGCCAACCGGCCTATTCCAGACTCCCTATTTTCTTGTGTTCTTATGCTTAACAAATTAACGAAGAGGTGCACCTCGTGCTGGCCACCCTCATCCACGAGGAGCAGCCCTATATATATATATATATATATATATATATATATATATATATATATATATATATATATATATATATATATATATATATATATATATATATATATATATATATATATTTCATGTAGATCCACAATGAAAACGTGGATAAGATAAATCTCGATAAAATCACACGGGAAAAGGGAAACAACGGAGCACCTTAGCTTTCATCTTTATTCAAGATATCTTCAGAGGCAACTGGATTACATGGACAGAGAGAGGCTTAAATATACAGGGTGACCTTATTAAACATGAGGTCAGGTCATAATGATGTCATCAACAGGTATAGGGAGGCGCTGGGGAAGATTAGAGATAGGGGAGGGATCCCGATAGTATATGGTGTCTTGCCTAGAAGAGGGGTTGGTCGTGAATGGCTGTCTAGGGCAATTGCTATAAATTGCCGACTGGAAAAACATTGTGCAAACAATGGTTGGGCATTCATTGATAACTGGCAACGATTCTATGGCAACGACTACCTGTACTGTCGCGACGGAGTACACTTGTCTCGTGAGGGAGTAAAGACGTTGTCTGCATCCCTGGAGGGTGAAATTGTCACTCAGAAGGGAGGGTTTCGCCAGTAGAGAGGGGTCGGGGAAAGTGGGAGTCAAAAAACAAGCAGGTCCTGGGAAGTAAAATTAGTTGCTCAGGACAAGGGCGTAAAACAGGACCAGGGAAGAGTAGGTTTAAATGTATACTATACAAACAGTAGGAGCGTTAGAAATAAAATAGACTTGCTGAGAGCGGTTGTATGTACCGAGAATGTAGACGTCATAGCAATCACCGAAACTTGGATGAATCTGGCGAGCAAAATTTTTTTATCAGAGTACCACATAGAAGGGTACAACCTTTTTCACAAGGACAGGGAAGGTAGGAAGGGGGGAGGGGTCGCACTCTTCGTCAAGGATACATTAAAATGTTGTACTAATAATTCAATAAAGGGTGAAATAGGAACCGAGTCTGTGTGGGTAGAAATCACGGAAGGAAGAGAAAAACTAATTATGGGAGTGATTTACAGGCCCCCAAGTCTTGGCAAAGAAGCAGCTCAGCCCATATGGCAGGAAATGAGTAGGGCAGAAAAATATAACAACCTATGCATTATGGGGGATTTCAACTTAAGAAATAATGACTGGGACAACATTGTAGGAGACTATGAATCTAAAGACTTCCTAGATGCAGTACAGGAAAAATTTTTGAAACAACTAATTACAGAACCTACTAGAGGTGACAATATATTAGACCTAGTATTAACAAATAAAGAAAATATTATCAGAGATATCACAGTAGGGGAAGAACTAAGTAACAGTGATCACAGAGAAATCAGGTTCACCCTAAATTGGGAAACGAAAAACAATGACAATATGGTCAGAGTCCCAAACTTTCGGTTGGCGGATAATTATCAGGGGTTAAGAAGGTACCTAGGTGAGGTCACCTGGGAACAGTCACGTCAGTTCCCAGTAGGAACGGGTGAGGTCATAGATGACACAACAATTGATCATGACTATAATATATTCACTAGTATACTACATAAAGCACAATAACAAAATATACCATACAGAAAAATTAGGTCAAATAAGAATGAGCCAAGGTGGATGACCAGAAAACTTAAACATGACATAGGAATAAAGAAAGGAATATATAAGAAATTAAAGGGAGGGGAGGAGCAGCTCAGAAACTGGTATGATGAACTATCTAGGAATGTTAAGAAAAATGTAAGGAAAGCAAAAAGAGACTATGAAATCAAAATAGCAAGAGAATCCAAGGCAAATCCCAAGGGATTTCTCCAGGTATATAGGACAAAGGTCAAGGAAAAAGTTGGGCCTTTAAAGTCAGGGAGGAGAGAATTGATATATGGCAGTGGAGAAATAAGCAAAGCATTGAACAGCTACTTCTTATCAGTTTTCACAGAAGAAATTTGCGATGAAATTCCGGAGGTGGAACTGATATTTAAGGGAAAGGAAGAAGAGAAATTAAAGAATATCACTATCAGAAAAGAGGATGTTCTTAAGAAGATAAATAAACTAAAGAATACAAAATCCCCAGGGGCGGATGAAATTTTCCCTCGAGTCTTAAAAGAGTGTAGTGAACAGATTAGCGGACCCCTCGTAAATTTATTTACAAAATCATTAGACACTGGAGTTGTGCCAGAGTTGTGGAAACAGGCAAATGTAGTACCCATATTCAAAAAGGAGGACAGAGCATCAGCGTCAAATTACCGGCCGATCAGTTTGACGTCAGTAGTGGGGAAATTTCTTGAATCAATTATAGCAGATAGCATCCGATCGCATCTAGAGAAAAGCAAATTAATCTACGACTCTCAACATGGGTTTACAAAGGGACAATCTTGTCTAACAAATCTGCTAAGGTTTATTAGGAAAGTCTTCGAGGTAGTAGATAATGACAAAAATTACGATGTTATTTACTTAGACTTTAGCAAAACATTTGACAGAGTACCGCATCAGAGGCTTCTGAAAAAAGTTAAGGCTCATGGTATCGAGGGGAAAGTTTTAAATTGGATAAAATCATGGCTCACCGATAGAACGCAGAGGGTCAGCGTAGATGGTGTTAAATCTGAGTGGGGCCGTGTAACCAGTGGGGTTCCCCAGGGGTCAGTACTAGGCCCACTCTTGTTCATAATCTACATAAACGATTTAGATACTGGGATCAGCAGTGACATAAGCAAATTTGCGGGTGACACCAAAATAGGGCTGCAAATAAATTCAGGGCAGGATGCAAATGCATTACAGGAGGATCTAAATAAACTGCAGGGGTGGTCTGAAAGATGGCAAATGAAATTCAACACCAGCAAGTGCAGCGTACTTTATATTGGAAGAACAAATACTTATAATGTATACAGCCTTAACAACATCAACCTAGAGAAGTCGACTTGTGAAAGAGACCTAAGGGTACTTGTAAGCCCGGACCTACGGCCTAGAAAACAGTGCGTTAATGTTCGAAATAAGGCAAACAGAGTATTGGGTTTTATATCTAGAAGTGTAAGAAACAGGAGTGCAGAGGTCTTATTGCAACTATATCTTGCGCTAGTCAGGCCGCACCTCGATTATGCGGTTCAGTTCTGGTGCCCCTATTATAGAATGGATATAAATACACTAGAGTCGGTGCAGCGAAGAATGACAAAAATGATTCCGGGACTTAGAAACCTTCCATATCAGGATAGGTTAAAGAAACTTAACTTGCATTCCCTAGAAAGACGAAGAGTGCGGGGAGATATGATAGAAGTATTTAAGTGGGTGAAAAGGAATCAATAAAGGGGATATAGATAAAGTTCTTATAATATCCGAGCAGGATAGGACTCGGAGCAACGGATTCAAGTTGGATAAGTTTAGGTTTAGGAGGGAGATAGGAAGAAACTGGTTCACAAATAGGGTGGTGGACGAGTGGAACAAGCTTAGCAACTTTGTAGTAAGTGCGGGAACTCTGGAAAGTTTCAAAAGGAGGCTAGATAGATTCATGGATGATAGAGAGTGGTAGTAACTCTCGACAGGAGCTGCCATGCACAGGCCAACCGGCCTATTGCAGACTCCTTATTTTCTTATGTTCTTATGTTCTTATCCACTAATCCCCACACCAACACACACGTAGAGGAGGTAAAAAGAAGGGAACGACGTGACTAGTCAGGTCAGGTCAAAAATATGGGACCCACTAAATAACTATCCTACATCTAGATCAAAGGTTTTCAAAGCATTTTTAACCTTGGGCCACTGACAAATAAATTTATGTAACATATTATCAGTTTTGAACTGACCATCACTAATGTTTATTGATTTAATTCCCTCATCAAACTAGCTTCAACCATAAGTCTTTCTGTGACACAAGACTGATTTGAATACTTCTAAGCTTTTTTCCTAAGCAATGGAATGATTATTATTCCTAACATGAACGAACAGGGCACTGCTTTCAGATGCTGTTCTGATATTGTGCTTATGTTGTTTGATTCTGAGCTGCAGTGTTTTTCCTTTCTGTCCTACATAATTACGATTACATTTGCTACATGGAATACAATAAACACTTCCATTTACATTCAAACTTGGGCTATTTCTTATTAACATATTGGTAATGGTTGAGTCATACTTGAAAACAACATTAATTTTTAGTAGCTTGAGGGACCGAACTAATGGGACAAATTCATTACGATAAGGCAGAGTCAAAATATTCTTACGTGTAGGAATTTGCCTGGTTTGAGAGGAATGAAAAGATTTTTTAGCCCTTTTAAAACAACGATCAACAAAGAAAGAAGGGCACCCAAGTTTTTGTGCAATGGAACGAATGTGTTTCAATTCATCATCAATAAATTCAGATTCACAAATACGCAGACATCTTAAGAACATAGCAGAAAAAACTGACATTTTGGTAGACTCCAGGTGATTCGATAAAAAGTGTATGAAGCTGTCTACCTGTGTGGGCTTTCTGTATATCTTGATAAAATTTATCTTATTCATTTTTCAATTGTGGATCTACATGAAATACACACACACACACACACACACATATATATATATATATATATATATATATATATATATATATATATATATATATATATATATATATATATATATATATATATATATATATACTATATATATATAGATATATGTTATAGATGATATATATATTTATATATATATATATATATATATATATAGTATATATGCAAGTAAATCACTGTAGGTGCGCGTGATCTAGGTATATGCTGATAACCACAAGGAAAGAAGAAAACAAGAAGTTCCCAAGCGCTTTCGTGTAATTCACATCTTCAGGGGTGAGTACAGACTAGAGAGAGTAATACAAATCAAGGTGTATATATACAGAGGAGGGTGAGACCAGGTCCACAATGGTCAGGTATTAGGTAATGACCCTACTAATCTTTAAATAGCACACAACGGTTGGTGGTCAGGTCAGATGGTCAAGTGACCCGGCCTTCTCACCTGATCACAAATCTTCTTAATTACAAAATTGTCCAGCTTGTACATGCCGTTACTCAAATTCATGTTGAATGCTTCGGTATGTTTAATAAGACTAGATTCTATGATGTTCCTACTGTCAATTGACTTACATGGTAATATTGAGGAGGCATTATCCCAGTCAATGCAATGCTTGTTATCCCTCAAATGAACAAACAGAGCATTGGATTCCTGGCCTGTCCTAACACTGTATTTGTGTTGTTTAATTCTAGTTACAAGATCTTTACCTGTCTGGCCTAAGTAAAACATATTACATTCCTTGCAAGGAACTTTATAAATGCAACCAATTGTGTTGTTGGGGGAGTTCTTGATTAACATTTGTTTAACAGTGCATGAGTTTTTAAATGCCACATTGACGTTCCAGGTTTTTAGCTGTGCAGGAATGTGTTTTTTCTTTTCCTTGTGGTTATCAGTATATATATATATATATATATATATATATATATATATATATATATATATATATATATATATATATATATATATATATATATATATATATGTGTGTGTGTGTGTGTGTGTGTGTGTATTTCATGTAGATCCACAATGGAAAAATGAATAAGATAAATCTTGAAAAAATCACACAGGAAAAGGGGAAACAATGGAGCACCTTAACTTTCGTCTTTATTCAAGACATCTTCGGAGGCAACTGAATTACAAGGACAGAGAGAACATAAGCACATGAGAAAATAAGGAGTCTGCAATAGGCCCGTTTGCCTTACTGCAAAGTTGCTTAGCTTGTTCCACTCGTTCACCACCCTATTTGTGAACCAGTTCCTTCCTATCTCCCTCCTAAACCTAAACTTATCCAACTTAAATCAGGTTGCTACAGGTCCTATCCTGCTGGGATATTATAAGAACTTTATCTATATCTCCTTTATTGATTCCTTTCACCCACTTAAATACTTCTATCATATCTCCCCACACTCGTCGCCTTTATAGGGAATGCAAGCTTAGTTTCTTTAATCTAACTTGATATGGAAGGTTTCTAAGTCCCGGAATCATTTTCGCCATTCTTCGCTGCACTGACTCCAGTGAATTGATATCCATTCTATAATAAGGGCATCAGAACTGAACCTCATAATCGAGGTGAGGCCTGACTAGCACAAGATATAGTTGCAGTAAGACCTCTGCACTCTTATTACTTACACTTCTAGATATAAAGCCTAATACTCTGTTTGCCTTATTTTGAACATTAACGCACTGTTTTCTAGGCCGTAGGTCCGGGCTTACAAGTACCCCTAAGTCTCTTTCACAAGTCGACTTCTCTAAGTTGATGTTGTTAAGGCTGTAAACATTGACAGTATTTGTTCTTCCAATATTAAGTATGCTGCACTTGCTGGTAATGAATTTCATTTGCCATTTTTCTGAGCACTCCTGCAGTTTATTTAGATCCTCCTGCAGTGCATTTGCATCCTACCCTGAATTAATCTGCCGCCCTATTTTGGGGTCATCTGCTAACTTGCTGATGTCATTGCTGATCCCCGTATCTAGATCGTTTATGTAGATTATGATGAAGAGTGGGCCCAGTACTGACCCCTGGGGAACCCCACTGGTAACACAGCTCCACTCAGATTTAACACCATCTACGCTGACCGTCTGTTTTCTATCGGTGAGCCATGATTTTATCCAATTTAAAACTTTCCCTCGATACCATGAGCCTTAACTTTTCTCAGAAGCCTCTGAAGCGGTACTCTGTCAAACGCTTTGCTAAAGTCTAAGTAAATAACATCGTAATTTTCGTCATTATCTATTACCAAGAAGACTTTCCTAAAAAACGTCAGCAGATTTGTTAGACAAGATTTTCCCTTTGTAAACCCATGTTGAGAGTCGTAGATTAATTTGCTTTTCTCTAAATGCGATCGGATGCTATTTGCTATAATTGATTCAAGAAATTTCCCCACTACTGACGTCAAACTAATCGGCCGGTAATTTGACGTGATGCTCTGTCTCCCTTTTTGAATATGGGTACTACATTTGCCTGTTTCCACAACTCTGGCACAATTCCCGTGTCTAATTATTTTGTAAATAAAATTACGAGGGGTCCGCTAATCTGTTCCTTACACTCTTTCAAAACTCGAGGTAAAATTTCATCCTGCCCTGGGGATTTTGTCTTCTTTAATTTATTTATCTTTTTAAGAACATCCTCTTTTCTCATTGTGATATTCTTTAATTTCTCTTCTTCATTTCCCCTAAATATTAGGTCCACCTCTGGAATTTCCTCATGAATTTCTTCTGTGAAAACTGATAAAAAGTAGCTGTTAAATGCTTTGTTTATTTTCTCACTGTCATCGATCACTTCCCATGAGGTGATCTCACCCAATGTATCCACAGAGGGCGACCTCACCCTACCTCTAAACCTGACGGTTGAGATTGACCTGATAACGAGATCTGAGGTTGCCGAGTTGCACGACAATTTAAATAATGAGTTACTTAATGCACAAAGGCAGAACATACCATACAAAAAACTCAGATCAAACAACAATGACCCTAAATGGATAAATAATTATTTAAAGAACATTATTGGACAAAGGAAGGCTATAGGTAGGAGAATAAATCGTGGTGAAGTTTACTTCCAAGATTACTATAAGGTATTGACGGTAGGGTTAGGACCGAGATAAGAAAAGCCAAGAGGAATAATGAGCTGAAGATAGCAAGGGAGGGGAAGTCAAACCCCAAGGGATTCTATGAAATGTATCAAACTAAAACACGAGAAAAGATTGGCCCAATACAGTCAGATACCGGCGAGCTAACTGAAAACAACAGAGAAATGAGCAATAATCTGAATAAATATTTTTCAACAGTTTTCACCACCGAAAATTTAAACATGTTACCCGAAGCTCCGACTCTATACAGAGATAGTGAAGCAAATAAATTAAGCGAGATAGTAGTGACTAGTAACGATGTTAGTAAGCAAATAGACAAACTAAAGCCTAATAAGTCACCAGGTCCCGTTGAGAAATTTGCCAGAGTATTATAGGAAAGTAAAGAAGAGCTTAGTATGCTGTCTCGATCCCACTACCCTTTATACTTGGGGAGTGAAACCTACCCCAAGTTATTAACAAATAAAGGAACAAATAGGGAACACGGCAATAATTATCCCCACAAAAAACCTACTCAACTAAATGTACTTGAATAAGTAAGAACAAGTTGAAATAAGTGAATCACAAAAGGGAAGATAATTAATAAATTCAATTTATGTTCTAAAAGGAGTAATGACTAGCAAATATGAATTTAAGGGAATAAGTAATTGTATAATAAAATAAGAGTGATGCCGGAAGGGCGAAAATATACTGTAAGGAGTTAGACCAAACTAATATTACTTAACATAAACTATATTACACAGACATACAAAATATATACATACAACAATCCCTACAAAATGATTATTCCTACCAAACAGGAGATTCCTTACCACCAGGATCCCTTTCTAGGCCTAACTAAATTTGTCACTAATACCTGATACCCCTAGGGCATTGCAGAAGACTGGACAAGGCACTAGACAAGGGTCAAGGCTAGAGAACAAATGGACACGTCTACCCTATGCCACGGTTTATCGCTACTGGGGAAGCGTGCCCACGCGGGGAGGAGAGAGTCTCATATCACGTGATCCAGGACATTTGCTGGATATTTTATATAATTAATTAATACTACTCTTGAGTTGACTTAACTGAGTAAGACAATGATGCATATTAATAACATACATAAATATACAATTAGCCTAAGTAACTAAGAACAATAATAATATAATAAGTACAATTAACAAGTTAATAGCTTGTGTGAAATGTAGGCGTGAACATATGCCTCACGCTATGCGAGTTCCCGAGCGCTCAGGCACGTGACAATGCCCTTAGCAAAGTTGTTTAACATGTCCTTAAAAGCAGGTGTAGTACCAGAATCCTGGAGAATAGCGAATGTAATACCGATTTTCAAGGAGGGAGATAAATCACTATCCTGTAACTACCGTCCTAGCAGTCTAACAAAAATTGTAGGCAAATTACTGGCAGCAATCATTTCAAACTCCATTCGAAATCACCTGGAGAAGCACAAGTTGATCAATGATTCCCAACATGGCTTCACAAGCAGGCGTTCATGTCTAACTAATCTATGAACATTCTTTTCATCAGTTTTCGGATCAGTGGACGAGCGGCACAATTATGATGTGGTCTATCTCGACTTTAGCAAAGCTTTCAACAGAGTCCCCCAAGAAAGACTAATAAGAAAAGAGGAGGCTCATGGTATTAAACTTGATATTTTAAAATGGATTAGGACGTGGTTACAGGACAGAAAACAGCAAGTGAGCATTAACGGCACTAAATCTCATCGGAGCAACGTCACTAGTGGAGTTCCCCAAGGCTCAGTACTTGGACCATTATTATTTATTATTTACATAAACGACATACATATCAGCATAGACAGCAAGTAAATTTGCTGATGACACTAAAATAGGACGTGTAATTAAATCTGACGAGGTCTCCGCAAAACTACAGGAAGATCTAAACAAATTTTTCGAATGATCTGAAAAATTGTAGATGAAATTCAATGTGAACAAATGTGCTGTAAATTACTCAGTATAGGAGATGTAAACAGGGAAACCAGATATCAGATGAACAACAATGTTATTGAGAAATCCGACTGCGACAGAGATTTAGGAGTAATGATAAGTAGGAATCATAAGCCAAGTAAACAATGTGAATTTGGTCGAAACAAAGCTAATAAAGTACTTGGGTTCATACAAAGGAGTGTTAGTTACAAGACTAGCGAGGTCATCTTAAAACTATATCTTGCGCTTGTGAGACCTCACTTAGATTACGCAGTTCAATTCTGGTCACCATATTACAGAATGGATATAGAATCCTTGAAAAGAATTCAGAGGAGAATGACAAGACTAATCCCGGGCATTAGGAACCTTGAGTACAGAGACAGGTTAATTTGCACTCCCTCGAGAGACGTAGAGTGAGGGGCGACATGATCGAGGTGTATAAATGGAAGTCAGGGCTAAACAAAGGGGACATTACAAAGGTACTCAAACTTTCCAACCAGGAGCGAACTCGTAACAATGGTTTTGAATTAGACAAATTTAGATTTAGGCTCGAAATAGGTAAAAACATTGGTTTGGAAATAGAGTAGTGGACGACTGGAGCAAGTTACCAAATATCATCATTAACTCGAATACGCTGGATAGCTTCAAGCTTAGGTTGAATGGATATATGAGCAATAGGAGCTGGGTGTGAATGGGACTGTCCAGTATGGGCCAATAGGCCTGCTGCAATTTCTTCCATTCTTATGTTCCCCCCTCCCTGACTTTAAAGGCCCAACTTTGTCCTTGACCATTGTCCTGTATAGCTGGAAAAATCCCTTGGGATTCGCCTTGGATTCTCTTGCTATCCTGATTTCGTAGTCCCTCTTTGCCTTCCTTACATTCTTCTTAACATTCCTAGACAGTTCATTAAGTATTTCTGAGCTGCTCCTCCCCACCCATGAATTTCTTATAATTCCTTTCTTTATTCCTATGTCATGTTTAAGTTTTCTGGTCATCCACCTTGGCTCATTCTTATTTGACCTAATTTAACTGTATGGTATATTTTGTTCCTGTGCTTTACGTAGTATACGCGTGAATATATTATAGTCATGATCAATTGTTGTGTCACCTGAGACCTCACCCGTTCCTACTGCGGAATGACCTGACTGTTCCCAGGCGACCTCACCTAGGTACCTTCTTAACCCCTGATAATCCGCCAATCAAAAGTTTGGGACTCTGACCATATTGTCATTGTTTTTCGTTTCCCAATTAAGGGTGAACCTGATTTCTCTGTGATCACTGTTTCCTAGTTCTTCCCTTATTGTGATATCTCTGATAATATTTTCTTTATTTGTTAATACTAGGTCTAATATATTGTTACCTCTAGTAGGTTCTGTAATTAGTTTCAAAAAATTGACATGTACTGCGTCTAGGAAGTCTTCAGATTCATAGTCACCTACAATGTTGTCCCAGTCAATATTTCTGAAGTTGAAATCCGCCATAATGCACAGGTTGTTGTATTTTGCTGCCCTACTCATTTTCTGTCATATGGGCTGAGCTGCTTCTTTCCCAAGACTTGGGGGCCTGTAAATCACTCCCCAGGACCTGCTTGTTTTTTGACTCCCACTTACCTTGACCTCTCTCTACTGGCGAAACCCCCTCTTTGGAGTGACAATTTCACACTCTAGGGATGCAGACAACGTCTTTACCCCCGCGCGAGACAAGTGTACTCCGTCACGACTGTACAGGTAGTCGTTGCCATAGAATGGTTGCCAGTTATCAATGAATGCCCAACCATTGCTTGCACAATGTTTTTCCAGTCGGCAATTTATAGCAATTGCCCTGGCCAGCCATTCACGACAAACCCCTATTCTAGGCAAGACATCACATACTATGGGGATCCCTCCCCTATCTCTAACCTTCCCCAGCGCCTCCCTATACCTCTTGAAAAGTTCATCACTCCGAACATTTCCTATGTCGTTACCTCCCACACTAAGACACACTACTGGATTAGTACCCTCCCCTGACAAAACCCTATCTATCCTCTCAGCTACATGCCCTATCCCAGCCCCAGGAAAACACACCCTAGTCCTACGTTTCCTATCCCTTGCAAAAAAAGTCCTATCTAAGAACCTCACCTGGCTGTCCCCAACTACCACGACCTTACCACTGGGCAGGGTTTGAAAACTGCCCTTTTCTCTCCTGGCACCGCATCGTCCTGCCTCTTCTCTTCCTCGCCGGCTTCCTCCAACACTTGGTAGGGGTTACTGCACTCCACACCCTGTTCAGCTTTCCTGAGTCTGACCCTAGTCCCCTTGGAAGCAACCACTCTCCACGCCTGTTCCTCCCTCGCAGGTGTCCTGCTATGCAGAACACCTACCAGAAGGAGTTCAGTCCTGAGGGCTTCGTTCTCCCCCTTTAACACGTCCATCTCTCTACTCAATTGCTCCAGCTGACTTAGCAGAGTAGCCAGGAGGTCGTATTTTCTGATACTCCGCCCCTCTTCCCCCCAACACAACGATCCACGCAGGCCATTTCTAGTGGTCACTAGCACGAGCACTTAGGGGCATGTCCTTCTCCAAGCTAGGTCAGGTAGCGTCTGAGCTAGGTCAGGCAGCGTCACCCTGTGTACATAAGCCTCTCTCAGTCCATGTAATTCAGTTGCCTCTGAAGATGTCTTGAATGAAGACCAATGCCATGGTACTTCATTCTTTCCCTTTTTCCTGTGTGATTTTATCAGGACAAGGGCAAA